>NC_059389.1:2460000-2700000 GCF_019703515.2 Myxocyprinus asiaticus | reverse complement strand
CCCGCGTTATGCACCAAATCTTCATATTTTCTAGTTCATATATTCTCCATCTGTGATTTTAGTTATTTTGGACACTTACAGCCTCTGTGCACTTCATATTAAGAATTTTTGTAACATTCTTTAAATCAATTTTTTAAAAAAACTATCGGATGATTAATCAGTAATCGTTTTTGCGAAGTGTTTTAGAAAGTAACTTAAAAGTAAAACAATTAGTAATGTGGTTACTTTTTAATGACATGATCAGTAATCTGATTACTACTTTTAGAGAATAATTAGTAATTTGTAGTGGATTACTTATTTGAGTAACTTAAACAACACTGTTAATGATATAGGCTGAAAAATAATATAGACAACTTTGTAAACATATAAACTAGAGGTAGACCGATGTATCAGATTTACAGATTAATCGGTACCGATAGTTGTTTTTTGGAACAGTTATCGGTCAAAATCGGTGCTGATAGTTGCCAATAATTTTCTTTATTTTATTCCCCTGTTATTTTAGATCATTGTAGAACATTATAACAGAGCCAAGTCACCGTCATTTCAAAATAAGAGTCCCTGGTGTGTTTCGGGCTTGTTTGTAGTTAAAAGTCATGTTTATAGTTAAAAGTTATGCACCAAATCTGAATTTTTTCGGGTTATTATTGGGATTTTGGTTGCACAGTAGACTCCATCAGTGATTTATTTTGGACTCTTACAGCCTCTGTGTCTGTGCACTTCACATTAAGTAAAGACTAAGAATTTTTTAACATTCTATAAATGTATTTTAAAAACTATCGACCGATTAATCGGTTATCGGCCTTTTCCACCACCTTAGTTATCGGTATCGGCAAAATCCATTGTCGGTCGACCTCTAATATAAACAACAGCAGAAATGTGACTTACCAGCCTAACAGATGGAACAAACAATAAGACAAATATTGCATTAGGATTGGTCATATTATCAAGTAACGGATTAATTAATGAGTTTGATTGGAGGCACAACTATTGACCTCAACAACAAATGAAATGTGAGGCCTTTTCTCCAACTTTAATAAGTCTATTGATTTTGCTATCCTAACAACACACAATTTTACTTGTTATCTGCATTTAGCATTAATTTTGGCATATATAAAAATCATGTAAGAATTTGTAATAAATGTTTAAGCATTTGACATTGCTTGAAATTTCAAGTCAACCAGCAATTTGAATCTAGTCTCTGTCACGGCAAAATCTGAAACATGCACGAAATATAAATAAAAACAACTTGAAAGCACAAGGAACATATCAAATCTCTGTAAACATTATGAAACTGGAGAGCAAGCTCTCAACATCTGCATAGAAATAAATGAAGCATTGTGGCATTAATTTTTAATCACCCGTTTTCCAGACAGATATTAAATGTTGTCATCGATGGAACAATATCAAAGCAAATCCGACATTAGCATGTATAGATTCCAGAACTGACCACAAAAAATATCCAGGGATCGGTCTGAAAGGCCAACGAACTAAACCAATCCGCTCTACTGCTGTTTATTAAAGTGACATGATAAAACACGATACACACTTGTCAGTGTTTGACAGGCACTCGGTCAGCCAAGTTCACGAATGCATCTGTCCCCGTGAAGACAGACAGGTGGTGTCTGGGTCAGGAGGTAAACAAGTGCATGCACTGCTGAACAGACGATAGGCGAGTAAATATACACAACCTTAAATTCACATGCATAGTGTTAGTAACAGAATACACACAACCACTGCAGACGCACACATTACAGTGAACCCTGTTTATGCACATTATGACACCACTGACCCCTGAAACACACACACAAACACACACTATCTTGCTCAGTTTTAAATCCATGGGCACTGTGACCCTGTTGACCCACACCTGAGTGTGTTTACATGCACAGCAAAATGCTGATTACAACCAAAAATCAGCGCATTCAAAAGAATTCGAAAACCGTGTTTGAAATCATCGTATTATTATCTTTTTTTAATGTCAAAATGTAAACGGGCATGCGCACAACACTTGCGCACACTGGAAAAGCCAGTAAGAATGCTGGTGAAGGCTTTTAAATGTAATACAAAATCAGGGTAGTGTGCCAATCATTTTTTATTGCTTATCTGTTAATAAAGGAAAACAGTTAATGCATTTGCATGACCTTACGCATCGGCATATATAAGGATTAGTTCACCCAGAAATGAAAATTCAGTCATTGTTTCCTCACCCCTGTGTTGTTATAACACTATATGACTTTCTTTCTTTTTCTTAACTCAAAGGGAGAAATTGTGAAAAATGTTGTGTTCAATGATGTCATACAATGGCAGTTTATGGTGACCACCTCTTCAAGCTTCAAAAGAACACAAAAGTATAATTCAGAAGTCTAATAAATTATTCATGAGACTCATGATTCTTATGAAAGTATACGATAAGATTTGATGAGAAACAAACTGAAATCTAATGTATTATTTAGTGAAAATGTTCACTGACCGTTGATCTCCTGTGTGCGTTCATGATACGGCACAAGAGCAACAGTTCACGATGGCCCCTCGTGACATTCAAGCGAAAACTCGTTTTGTATCACATGATTTTCAGAGAGTCAGGACCCAAACGCAGAGTGAAAAAACAAAAGGATTTATTTATACAAAATAAACAAAACCAAACAAAAACTACCCTGTAGGGGAAAAACACAATCAAGGCTTGGAGCCCACTGAAGCTGGGCTAGGGTGGACGAGCTGGGTACAGGACCAACCGGAACCACCTAGAAACAGGGACATGAACAACACTGACATGGACATGAAACAAGACGAACTGGCACTGGACAGCACACACGAGGAGACTAAAATAGGGAAGGAAATCAAACAGGTTAATGGGCAAGGCAGGTGGGACAAATGAACTAATAATGGGCAAACAAGGAGGCGTGGTATGACACAAGACTGAGAGACACGTGGCAATACAGAAACAAAACAAAGCCACGTGCTCTCACAAGACACAGACACCCGAATGGCAAAAGTGCATATCGCCAAGACAACAGGCAGCATGTGCTCATGCCAACCGACAGTAAACAAGAGAATGCACGGCAACGCTAACATGCATTCTCACACTAGACAAAGCCTGAGCGTACATCACGAGGCAAACACCACGCAATGCACACAACAGGCAACAAAACGAGACAGGACGCCCGTGCGAGAGTTCAGCCACACACAAACCCGACACCTCAGACTGAAGTGACCAAACCTCAACACAACATGAACACAGCTCGCGACCCAGGCACGCAATAAATGATTGACGTGAGTGCATGCCACCAAGATGACATAAGCGCAACTTCCCAAACAGGGAAGTCAGGATCCAGACACCATGCTCCGAACATGAAACATGACCAACCGAGGAGCATATGACAGGGAAATCACAACCGACTCCATCAGCTATGAACTGACACTGGTCCAAAACTTTAAAAAAAATAAGGCTGGGCACAGAAATGCATCAATTCTTGGACTACAAACTCTTCAGACATGTTTAGTCAGTTCTGTTCTCTGTTTTGTGTGCAGCTGTGTTGTGTTCTGTTGTCACTTTCGCTGTGGAGTTTTTAGATAAACAAATGAGTTTTTGCTTGAACGCCCCAATGTCGTGAGGGTGCTGCGTGAACTGTTGCTCTCGTGCACTATCGTGAACGCGCACAGGAGATCAACGGTCAGTGAACATTTTCACTAAATTATACATTCGATTTCAGTTTGTTTCTCATCAAATCTTATCGTATACTTTCAAAACAATCATGAGTCTCATGGAATAATTTATTAGACTTCTGAATTATACTTTTGTGTTCTTTTGAAGCTTGAAGAGGTGGTCACCATAAACTGCCATTGAATAACATCACTGAACACAACATTTCTTTGTGTTAAGAAAAAGAAAGTCATATAGTGTTATAACAACACAGGGGTGAGTAAACAATGACTGAATTTTCATTTTTGGGTGAACTAATCCCTTTAAGCATAATCGGTGTAAGAACTTTCATGTAAACACGCTCACAGTCAGGTTGCGATGTTTGCGATGGACATTTTCAGCTGTTGTGCCACTTCTTGATGACGTATTTTTGCTGCAATTTCATCACACTGAGTCATAAAAAAAACGTAGAACATCTAAAAATATGCAGCACAGTGGATACTTTTTTTAAATACAAAAACATTTTTGAATTGAAGCTGAAATGCATAATTTTGCACCACTAGCTTCACCAAACAGGGCTGCAAAAATACAGTATTTACTGTTTTCAAACAGGTTTCCCGCACACTCCCCCATCTGCCATTGAAATAAAAAAAAGATACATATACTGTACTAAAACAAACACATTGTTTCAATTATCGTGGAAATTAACTTACAAATGTATTATTTACACTTGAACATTAAACTGGCATAGGTATTTTAACATTGAAACATTTGAATAAATCAGCTTCACTGAACCAAAATCGTTAAGTGGAATAAATAACTTAAAATCTAAGTTAAATAAAGAATATTCCAGGTTCAATACAAGTTAAGCTCAATTGACAGTATTTGTGTCATGATGTTGATTACCACAAAAATGAGTTTCGGCTTGTTCCTCCTTTTCTTAAAAAAAGCAAAAATGGAGGTTACAGTGAGACACTTACAATGGAAGTCAATGGGACCAATTTTTGGAGGGTTTAAACACAGAAATGTGAAGCTTATAATTTTATAAATGTTTTAACATTAATTCATCTGTTAAAACTCGTGTATTATTTGAGCTGTAAAGTTGTTTAAATCATCGTTTTTACGTTACGTTGTCATGGCAATGAAGTCGATCTGAAAAAACATGTAAAATAATTTAAAAAAAGCAAGATTTCATATTACCTTAGAATGACTTCATATCAAAAAACACAGTCACCTAACTGGAAAAACGAAGAAATAAATAAATAATAATAACAGCTGTGCCGAATAACACATCAATCTGTAGTATGTCACTGCTTTCAGAGCCAAGAGTGAAAATAATCAATCGTCCTCAGAAGAAATCCACATTAATGGCATAAACGTGCAAATGAAGGCCGACCTGTCGAGATATCAATCGTTTCACTCAGCACAGGCCATAACTCACATTAAACCCTGCCACGAAAATCTTACAAAAGGTAACAAAAACACTTTGCAGGGCCAAAACCACGATGGTGAAGCCGGGGGTACGTACAGCAAAATGTCATCACCATTACCAGACCTCAATGAAATATCACGCACACACAATCCCATAAGGCAAAATGACAGGGATTTTCGTTTCAGTCTAAAAGTATAGACTTTGTTGTATGTCACACGAGAAAAAGGTTGAGTGAGCGGCTTTGAAGCCTGCATAAAAAATGGACTACAATTAATTTTACAGATTACACTGCAAAAAAAACCTTTCTTAAAGGAATATTCTGTGTTCAATATCTGTTAAGCACAATCAACATCATTTGTGGCATAATGTTGATTACCACAAAAATTACTTTCGACATCCTTCCTCCAAAAGAGCAAAACTCAAGGTTCCAGTGAGACACTTACAATGGATGTCAATGGGGTCAATCCGTTAACGTTAAAATACTCACTATTTCAAAAGTATAGCCACAAGACGTAAACAATATGTGTGTTAACATGATTTTAGTGTGATAAAATTGCTTACTAACCATTTCTGTGTAAAGTTATATCCAAGTTTTAACAGAAGAATGAATGCAAGTGCTTTTATAAAATTATAAGCTTCACATTTCTCCCTTTAAACCTTCCAAAAATTGGCCCCACTGACTTTCATTGTAAGTGTCTCACTGTAACTTTGATTTTTGCTCTTTTTAAAGGAAAACAAGGGACGAGTCTAAATTATTTTTGTGATTAATCAACATTATGCCACAAATGCTGTCGATTGAGGTTAACTTATATTGAACCCGGATGATCCTTTAAGAAGCATAATTGCACAAGATATTAAGATTTAAGAATTAGTTTTTCTTAACCCATTTACAAATGCATAAATCTATCAAAATTTAGAGATGTTTATGTTTAAAACAAAAAAACAAAAAAAAACAAAAAAAAAAAAAAAATGGGGGAAAAAAGAATAATATATACACTGATGAGCCAAAGCATTATGACAACCTGCCTAATATGCTGTTGGCCCTCCGCGTGCTGACTCGCCGAGGCATGGACTCTACAAGACCCCTGAAGGTGTTCTGTGGTATCTGGCACCAAGACATTAGCAGCAGATCCTCCAAGTCCTGTATGTTGCGAGGTAGAGCCGCTGTGGATCGGACTTGTTGGTCCAGCACATCCCACAGATGCTCAGTCGGATTGAGATCTGATCAGATTGAAATTTGGAGGCCAGGGCAACACCTTGAACTCTTCATTATGTTCCTCAAACCATTCCTGAACAATGTGTGCAGTGTTGCAGGGCACATTATCCTGCTAAAAGAGGCCACTGTCATCAGGGAACACCATTGCCATGAAGGGGTGTACCTGGTCTGCAACTATGTATAGGTAGTTGGCACGTGTCAAATTGATGTCCACATGAATGGCCGGACCCAGCGTTTCCCAGCAGAACATTGCCCAGAGCATCACACTCCCTCCACCAGCTTGTCATCTTCCCACAGTGCACCCTGGTGCCATCACTTCCCCAGGTAAATGGCGCAAACGTGCACGGCCATCGACGTGATGTAAAAGAAAACAGGACTCATCGGACCAGACGACCTTCTTCCACTGCTCCAAGGTCCAGTTCTGGCACTCGTCTTCCCATTGTAGGCACTTTCGATGGTGGACAGGGGTCATCATGGTCACTCTGACCGGTCTGTGGCTACACAGCCCCATACGCAGCTGGGTGTGAAGCACTGTGTGTTCTGACACATTCCTCCCGTAATCATCATTAACATTTTCTGTGACTTGTGCCACAGTAGACCTTCTGTCGGTTTGGACAAGATGGGATTAGCCTTCATTGCCCTCGTGCATCGATGAGCCTTGGGCACCCAACACCCTGTCACCAGTTTTTTGTTTGTCCCTCCTCGGACCACTGTCAGTAGGCACTCACCACTGCTGACTGGGAGCAACCCACAAGCCTAGCCGTTTCAGAGATGCTCTGACTCAGTCGTCTGGCCATAACAATTTGGCCCTTGTCAAAGTTGCTCAGGTCTTTACTCCTGCACATTTCTCCTGCATTCAACACACTGACTATGAGATCTGATTGTTTGCTTACCATCTAATCTACCCAGACCTTGACATGACCATGACACAGGCCTTGTTAGGAGATGATCAATGTTATTTGTGTCATCTGTAATTGGTCATAATATTTTGGCTCATTGGTGTATATATATTTCTTAACATTTTATTCAATTCTCAAGTTACTTTGTCTCCGTTTAGATTTATTTATTTATTTTATTTTTTTTATTTTTTTTGTGGAAACATAACAAAAAATACTGATTTTAAAATTATATGCATATATTAAACCAACCATTTTTATTGCATAAGTGTGCAGTTTTACTAATATTATCAAATAATAAATCTGACCCAATTCCTAGATTCTTTTTGTTCCAGAATTTGCTGAATTGAAAGTCCAAAAATGCGACCCTACAATTTACGGCATACTGTACAGTATAAATAGACTCCATATGTGAAACATAATATCGGATGCCGAATACCCCTCCTATAATGGAAATCTAAACTGCCAAGCTCACAATCCAAGTGTCTTTTCTCTCAGGAAAACCGAGTTGTTGTGGCTTCAGCAAATCTTCATCAGTCTTCAAAAGTCTTCCTCAATATTTTTGAGGTTTACAAAGAAGTATAGTGCTACGACAGACAGACAGACAGACAGACAGACAGATATATAGACAGACAGACAGACAGACAGACAGACAGACAGACAGATAGATAGACAGACAGACAGAAAGATGGAAAATAACATGCTAATACCATGGTACTTTTTTGTAAGTGAGATAACCAGAAGGTTTTAAGTTGTAATACTGAGGCAAATGCAAGCAAAAGTGCTGAATTCAGCAAAGATCCAAACCAAAGGCATTTGCTCTCAACACACCTCCTCCGAAACCGGGCCACAACGGTTGATTTCTGGGCTGCGGTCCATCAAAATTCCCTCTGGTAGATAGCTTATGGAACAAACACAGAGAAAACTGCTCAGCCAAAAGTCTATTGCTGAACTTCAGCTTTCATTTCAAAGCCCTCTCTTTAGTGGCTTTTCCTGATATAACTTTATTCTGCCCCATTAAAAGTGTTCATAAAATTAGCTTAGCAAATGTTTTTGTCATTAGCAGTTAGCTTATAAATAGAAACTGCTAGAACTGCCATAGGGGTTTGCTACTGAAGCTGACCGCTAATAATGGGGCACTATGGTAGAAATAGACAGTCTCCAAATGATCCCGGCATGAAATAAAGCATCTAAGGTGATTAAAATGACAAAGCAGAGAGTGTAGCATGAAATTAGCCACTCTCTTTTAACAGGGAGGACACTAATGGACCTCAGAGGTTACATGGTACTTTTAGCCGCTAACAGACGGGAGTTATTTTTCATTTCTTAGGTGTACAGATTCATTTTTCAAATTAATTTTTATTGCACTTTAAGTCAACATGAAATCAACCCTATTTACTTTATTCATCTGTTTTTATTCTGATGTTTGTCTTTGCAAACTTTTATAAAAATGCAATACCTTGCTACGCCACTGAAACAAATTTGGCTCGCATCACAAATCCCTCTTTTCCAAACCTTCTACTCCATAACACCCTGCCCAACATTGTTTTTCATTGAATATCCTGTTTCGCTCGGAAATACATCACATAAATGGGTGCGAATGGCGTTTCATGTTGACTCGAACTCTAAGGACAGAAATAATGCAAGTAAGCATTGCCAACACGCGGTCCGGTTGAACTTGCTTAACATCTTTTCTTGTGTTACTGTGCCAGTACAATCCTCAATCCTCAAGGGGGCGATAGAGTTTCCTTCAAAAGTCTGTGCCATTAAACTCTATGTGCTATATTTCAGGTATTTTGCTATAAATATATAAACTTTAACTTACTTGCTCAGCAATATTGTCTTCAAAAAGGCTCCACCATGACAGTAAACCATAGACAGTCAGTTCACAATAATGTCCGCTATGGCGCCCTTGTGGCAATATTGAGAATGCATTTGAATGTTACCTACTGAGAACAACTGAGAACAATTATAGTAAGCAAGTAAGCTGCAACATTAATGAGAGATTTATGGAAGAAACATTATCTACATGATGCCAACTGAACCACAGTGCATTCATAAATTATTCAGACCCCTTAATTTTTTCACATTTTGTTATGTTGCAGCTTTATATTAAAATGCTTTAAAAAAAATCACTTTAATCTACACTCCAAAACAGATTTTTGATAACTTAGAACATTTATTAAAAAGATAAAACTGAAATATTACATTGACATAAGTATTCAGACCCTTAGCTCAGTACTTAGTTGAAGCACCTTTGGCAGTGATTACAGCCTCAAGTCTTTATGATGTGACAAGCTTTGCACACCTGGATTTGGGGATTTTCTGCCATTCTTCTCTGCAGATCCTCTCAAGCTCTGTCAGGTTGGATAGAGACCGTTGGTTGACAGCCATTTTCAGGTCTGTTCAGAGATGTTCAATTGGGTTCAAGTCCGGGCTCTGGCTGGGCCACTCAAGGACATTCACAGAGTTGTCCCTAAGCCACTCTTGCGTTGTCTTGGCTGTGTGCTTAGGGTCATTGCCCAGTCTGAGGTCCTGAGCACTCTGGACCAGGTTTTCATTAAGGATATCTTTTTTGTTTTTTTGCTGCATTCAGCTTTCCTTCAACCCTGACCAGTCCCCCAGTCCCTGCCGCTGAAAAACACCCCCACAGCATGATGCTACCACCACAGTGCTTCACCGTTGGGATGGTATTGCGCAGGTGATGAGCGGTGCCTGGTTTACTCTAGACATGACGCTTGGAATTGAGGCCAAACAGTTCAATCTTCATTTCATCAGACCAGAGAATCTTGTTTTTCACAGTCTGTGAGTCCTTTAGGTGCTTTTTTTATGTGTCTTGCACTGAGGAGAGGCTTCCGTCTGGCCACTCTGCCATAAAGCCCAGATCGGTGGAGTGTTGCAGTGATGGTTGTACTTCTGCAATTTTCTCCCATCTCCACACAAGATCTCTGGAGCTCAACCAGAGTGACCATCAGGTTCTTGGTCACCTCTCTTACAAAGGCCTGTCTCCCTCGATTGCTCAGTTTGGCCAGGCGGCCAGCTCAAGGAAGAGTCCTGGTTGTTCCAAACTTCTTCCATTTAAGAATTATGGAGGCTACTGTGCTCTTGGGAACCTTCAATGCAACCAAAATTTTTTTGTAGCCTTCCCCAGATTTGTACCTCAACACAATCCTGTCTCTGAGCTCTGCAGGCAGTTCCTTTGACCTCATGGCTTGGTTTTTGCTCTGATATGCATTTACAGCTATGAGACTTTATATAGACAGGTGTTTGCCTTTCCAAATCATGTCCAATCAATTGAATTTGCCACAGGTGGACTCCAGTCAAAGTGCAGATACATCTCAAAGATGATCCAGAAAAATGGGATGCACCTGAGCTAAATTTCAAGTGTCATAGCAAAGGGACTGAATAGTTATGTTAATGTGATTTTTCAGTGTTTTCTGAAAGTTGTCAAAAATATGGTTTTTGCTTTGTCATTATAGGGTATATGGAGAGTAGACTGATGTGAAAAAAATAATAATTTAAAGCATTTTAGCGTAAGGCTGCAACATAACAAAATATGGAAAAAAATGAAGGGGTGTGAATACTTTCTGAATGCAATGTAGCTATACTGAACTAGCTATAACAGATGCTAGCTATGAAGCTAAAGAAATTAACCCTTAAATGCATATCTTGTGTCTTTAGTGACCTGGGACCTCCTTCCACCCCCTGTACCTCATCCATTTTTTGGAGTTATGCCCACACTTCTTTAATATTCCTCAACCTTTCGCTTTTAAATAGTGTAACACAAATAAAGCCCAAACTGCAAAAAATAAAATAGTATTATTATAATAGTTTAATTACCAAAAGTGTATTGGGTCATTAGAGACCCTAGGTATGTAATAGTGCCGTTTTTTTTATTTATGTTGTTGTAGTTGTTGTTGTTGTTGTTGTTGTTTTGCACTTTCATAAATTATATTTTTATGATTATTTCATATCTATATAAGTTTACTATCACATATCTATTTCTTTGTTTATTACAAGAGAAATTAGTACTATATTCATACAAATAAATACTATATCACATTGATTTTCTGTGTGACAATGGTGAATTATCAGTATCCCTTATGCGTGTACACTTATATATTACACGTGTAACAAGGTTGACATGGGAAAGGAGGAGGTGGGAACAGGCTGAACAATCAAAGTAATATTTTAATAGGAACTTAAACAAAAAGACATAAAAACATAAACGCACACTTGGCAGCTGCATGTGGTGCTCTCTACCCCGAATTGCCGCATTCCACGTCACGGCCCGGCCCCGCCCTCCTCCTCGTCACAACATGCTATTTGTTACTCAAGGTGGCGTTGTTGTTTCTGTGATTGACTTGATTTACATTTGACATGCTATTTGATGAAGAAACAACATGCGAGTAAACTATAGCAAGTGTAACACATGAACAGAATGATTTGGCTATTATATTTTGGGTATACTACTGAAATTATGTAAGATGTGCATCTATTTAGACTCAAAAAGTGCCTGAGACTGGGCATTTTGTAGATCCATTTGTGATGGATATATGTGCCGGGTCTCTAAATATCCGAATATGTAAGAGTGTTTGGTGAAATTCCCATGCATTTAAGGGTTAACTCAGGATTAACTCACTGTGAACTGAACCCATAACCTTTGCATTGTTAGTGCCATGCTCTACCAGTTGAGCTATAGGAACCAAAAAAAATGTCTAAATCTATCAGAAACAGATAAGACCACACCTGCCCCGTGATTTATTAATGGCGTGACTGTTAAATGCTGCAGAGATGCACCACTAGTGCATCAAACTGTCTATTTCCAACCGCACCCAGTCCAAAATCCAGCCAATGGGAAGGCTACACCCCAGTATAATTTCCTTGCATGAGCTGATAACAAGCTTGAGAAATCTAACAGCCAGGTAATTCATTCTAATGAGACCATTTGCCATCCCTCAGTCTGTCCTAACTCAAAAAAGGTTCTGCTCCACACATTGGCTGCTACCTGAGAATGCTGGTCTTCAACCAAAGCCAATGGCCTGCTGGAGAAACCATCAGTACAACTGCTGAAGTGGAAAAGCGGGGAAGAAAATGATCTCATTCTCTTTCTGATGTCTCTTTCTGGTCCTCCAAAAGCTCGACTCTCATGTTAGGCTAGAAAAATGCACGGCGGATGTTTAAAATGGCCAAGCATGAGTCCACCTAGGGTGCGTAACTGTTGTTCTTGGTCGCCCATTGATGACCAGCTTGGTTAATTTTCTAATAATGGCTAAAGTTTCAAGCTTTAGAACTGTAACAGCATGGAGGCAGCTCGGCTGAACAAATTAAGAGATTACTTTGGTGTTTCAAGCTAAAATGTGGGTTTCTTGAGGCATGTGGATCCAAAGGTTGTGAATCCTGATGGGTCGTACCCAAGCAAACAAATCAGTTTCGATTAACATGGGCAGCCAGCTTTAAATGCAGGAGTGAATCCCCTAAATTATCATTCAATGTGTGTACAGAAAACAGGAGTTACTCCCGAAGTCGCAATGACGATAGCTTATAACGCTTCACAGCTCTAAACAACAATCATAGATGCCAAAGGTTGAACCTGTATTTTAGACTAAAAATTATTAGTGAACGGAGACATACTAAACAGTAATATAGAGCGTGAATTACAAGTGAATCATTGTTGATGTTATAGTTTAATTGTTCACCCAAATGTTGGGTGAATAATTCATCCAATAATGAAACTTATCTTATTATTTACTCACCCTTTCGTGTTATTTAAAAAATGCATACAGGTATTTGTTTCTGTGGAGTATTAAAGGAGACGTTTTTGAAGAATCGTTATGCTCTTTCCATTCAACTGCAGTTCACAGTGACCAAAAAAAGCAACATAAATGTATCATAAAAGTACTCTAAACCTGAGATCGACCGATAGTGGATTTTGGCGATACAGATAACCAAGGCGGTCGAAAAGGCCGATAACCGATTAATAGGTTGATAGTTTGTAAAAATGATATATAGAATCTAAATAATTGTTGTTAGCCTTTCCATACTATGACGGGCACAGACACAGGCTAGATTTAGTCTATTGTGCAACCAAATCCCAATAATAACCAGAAAAAAATGAAGGACTTTTAGCCATAAACAAGCTCAAAATACACTTACTTATTTCGGGACTCTTATTTTGAAATTATGAAAAATTGGCTCTGTTAGAATGCTCTATATTTAAGTATTTAATAACCACATCCTCCACAGTTTTAGCAATAAAAGTGTTGAGTTAATATGTGTTATTAATAAAAATTGTATATCCTTTCTTATATGATAAAATTAGAACTTTCCTGACCCATGATTTATAAAAAAAGAAAAAAAAAAATACATCATTTATATGTTAAAAATATATTTATTTTAATTTTTTCGATTATTTGAATTATTTATCTTATTTATGTATACATTTTGGATGGTTTATACATATTTATTTTATTTGTTTATTTTTTTTCCCTTCAACTGTACTTGTCTTTATGATTATATTCATACATTGTTTGATCTTATTGAACATTTATATAGAAAAAACTCCACAGTATTAGCACATTTTAGCACAATGTGTGGACTTTTCAGATGGTCCCTTACCACACCCTCCACAGTATTAGCACATTTTTGCACAATGTGTGGACTTTTCAGATGGTCCCTTACAACACCCTCCACAGTATTAGCACGTTTTAGCACAATGTGTGGACTTTTCAGATGGTCCCTTACCACACCCTCCACAGTATTAGCACATTTTTGCACAATGTGTGGACTTTTCAGATGGTCCCTTACCACACCCTCCACAGTATTAGCACATTTTTGCACAATGTGTGGACTTTTCAGATGGTCCCTTACAACACCCTCCACAGTATTAGCACGTTTTAGCACAATGTGTGGACGTTTCAGATGGTCCCTTACCACACCCTCCACAGTATTAGCACATTTTAGCACAATGTGTGGACTTTTCAGATGATCCCTTACAACACCCTCCACAGTATTAGCACGTTTTAACACAATGTGTGGACTTTTCACACCCTCCACATTATTAGCACGTTTTAGCACAATGTGTGGACTTTTCAGACGGTCCATTACCACACTCTCCAAAGTATTAGCACATTTTACCACCATTTGTGGACTTTTCAGATGGTCCCTTACCACACCCTCCACAGTATTAGCATGTTTTAGCACAATGTGTGGACTTATCAGACAGTCCCTTACCACACTTTCCACAGTATTAGCACATTTTAGCACAATGTGTGGACTTTTCAGACGGCACCCTTACCACACCCTCCAAAGTATTAGCACATTTTTGCACAATGTGTGGACTTTTCAGACGGCACCCTTACCACACCCTCCAAAGTATTAGCACATTTTAGCACAATGTGTGGACTTTTCAGACGGCACCCTTACCACACCCTCCAAAGTATTAGCACATTTTTGCACAATGTGTGGACTTTTCAGACGGCACCCTTACCACACCCTCCACAGTATTAGCACATTTTTGCACAATGTGTGGACTTTTCAGATGGTCCCTTACCACGCCCTCCACAGTATTAGCACATTTTAGCACAATGTGTGGACTTTTCAGACGGCACCCTTACCACACCCTCCACAGTATTAGCACATTTTTGCACAATGTGTGGACTTTTCAGATGGTCCCTTACCACGCCCTCCACAGTATTAGCACATTTTAGCACAATGTGTGGACTTATCAGATTTTTGCAGATAACCGATAGTTCCAATAAAACAACTATCGGCACCAATTAATGGGTAAAACCGATATATCGGTCTACCTCTAGACTAAATGACTATTTTCCAAGTTTTACAACCTGGTCTCATGACAAGTTGTAATAATAATACGAGATGGCGAAATTTTACGAAATCGTAGAAGTTGGCTCATACAAAAACTTATACTTTCATAAAGAAAAATAAACCAAAAACAAATGTACGAAGAAGTACATGTGCTAGAACTAGTATTTACAAATACCTACAAATACTAATGAGATCAGGTAGTAAATTCACTTTGTATGGGAATATAAATCATATAATAGAGGAACTCTTTAAACTGTCCATCTCAATAAGGGATAAATCCCAAACAGGATGGTGTTCTGACCCAATTCACAACCAAATAAGAAGAAATGCCCCAATCCTAGATTCTAGATTTATTTTCATTCGCTTTCAAGACGCTTGTGGAGACAAGGACTAGCTTTCGCTCGCTGTATCTTTAAAGGACCTGAAGTTTTCTTGGCAGCTACAGGAAGAACTGCAAGTTCAGCCAAAATAGACAATAAAGTAAAGGGGAGGAACATGCCAAAATGAAGGGGGCAACTAGTTCCAGGGGTTCATTTTTCAGCCATGATTCACGATGGAAAAGAAAGCACTTCCCTGTCCTCGAATGAACTCTCGACGCGCTCTGCGACTCGTACAAGGAAATGCTGGGGGAGGGGACGCACACATGCACAAAGCACTACACGGCAGAATCTTAGCTTGCTTGCAGAACTGGGTCATTTTTCAGACGACTCCAAAGAGGTAAACAAACCAATGCAAACTCACAAATAAATCAACTTACAGCCAATTAATGAAATCAAAACCATGAACAAACACCTCTACAGCAAATCCAGAGTTTCTTTTCCCTTCAAAACTTGTGATGATACAATGCTAACACTCTCCAACCTCACAAACTCAATGCAGCCAACATCGTGTTTGCTTGTTGCAGCTGCGCCTGACTCGACTGTATTCAAGAGATTGTGAGTGCAGCATACAACTCTCGATCCTGCAAGGACATGAAACTCGTTCCAAGCATCCTGATGTTGTTCTATGACCGATTATATGCTTTGAAAGGCTATTTGGCTTGCTTACTGCGAGTACTATGGCACAGTTTTTGTAAAGCTGCTTCGAAACAATATGCATTGTGAAAAGCAGTGTACTGACTTCACTATAAGTGGCAGTTCCATATATTTTTAAAGCTTGTATTTTGTATTTAATTATTGCGGGTTTTAGTTTTAAGACTCTGGGGTGACAATAAAATTAACATTCATTTTCTTTTTTTGGTGCGTATAAATAAATGTTGTTTCTCCATGAAATTTTGGCTTGCCAGATTGCCAGAAAAACTCTTTTGTGCATCTTATCAATTTTACATTTCATTTTTTTCATAATATCCCACAGGATGAAATCTTCAAAACACTTACAAAAGACAGACTTCTTACATTATTATAATTCATTTACGATTACTTGAAAACAAGCATGTCCAAATGTTCAATACTGGGGCGGCTAAAGGTAAAATGTTAAGAAGATGTCATTGGAAACACTCTTTCGATCAATCACTAATCTTTAAATGACGTCAACATTATTCAGATTTGACATAATGTACGATTACTTGAAAACAATATGTTTAAGTTTTTAATATTGGGGATTTTAAGAATCTAATATGAAATTAAGACTATCAAAATATTCAGTATTGGGGAATAAAAGGTACATTTTTAAGAATCTGTCATTGAATAAACCCATTTCAATCGATCAAAGCTTTTAACATCATCAACCTTATTATGTTATGTATGGGTGGTTGGGGGGCTGAAGGTCAAATTTAAGAATGAATCTTTTAAAAAAACACGTTTTGATCAAACATTTATTTTACTGGGGGGGGGGGGGGGGTTCTGCACGGCTTGATAAAGTTGACGTGTTAAATTCTGC
Organism: Myxocyprinus asiaticus; assembly: GCF_019703515.2. Lineage (NCBI taxonomy): Eukaryota > Metazoa > Chordata > Actinopteri > Cypriniformes > Catostomidae > Myxocyprinus > Myxocyprinus asiaticus. The sequence goes on along the minus strand of NC_059389.1, from coordinate 2,683,111 downwards.
TTATTAAAATAATCTATTACTTACTTTACCACAAATGCATAATCAATGAGTCTTCTGAAGCCATGTGGACCAAAGCCAGCTAGTCAGATTGCTTTAGTGATACACTAATGAGGGCTTTTACAGCAGCGATATGGCATCAAACTCAAACCACAGTGACTAAGATGATAAAGATGAGTCACCGATGTTGCCAAACCACTAAACGAGAGTCGAAAACCACAAAACTATCACTTTTACATGAGTCACTTACAATAACTATGTCAAGCTGAAAATGCAACATCTGGCAAAGTATAAAATGTACTCTACTTATATTCAATAAACAACATGAGAAAGTTCATTTCATCTGCAGAGAGTAAGTGTGTGTGTGTGTGTGTGTGTGTGTTTGTGTGTGTGTGTGTGTGTGTTTGTGTGTGAGTGTGTGTGTGTTTGTGTGTGAGTGTGTGGTGTGTGTGTGTGTGTGTATAGTGTGTGTGTGTGTGTGTGTGTGTGTTTGTAAGTGTGTGTGTGTGTGTGTGTGTGTGTTTGTGTGTGTGTGTGTGTGTGTTTGTGTGTGAGTGTGTGGTGTGTGTGTGTGTGTGTATAGTGTGTGTGTGTGTGTGTGTGTGTGTTTGTAAGTGTGTGTGTGTGTGTGTGTGTGAGAGAGAGTGCGTGCGTGTGTGTGAGTGTGTATAGTGTGTGTGTGTTTGTAAGTGTGTGTGTGTGTGTGTGTGTGTGTTTGTGTGTGAGTGTGTGGTGTGTGTGTGTGTGTGTTTGTGTGTGTGTGTGTGTTTGTGTGTGAGTGTGTGGTGTGTGTGTGTATAGTGTGTGTGTGTGTGTGTGTTTGTAAGTGCGTGTGTGTGTGTGTGTGTGTGAGAGAGAGTGCGTGCGTGTGTGTGTGTATAGTGTGTGTGTGTTTGTAAGTGTGTGTGTGTGTGTGTGTGTGTGTGTGAGAGAGTGCGTTCGTGTGTGTGAGTGTGTGAATGTGAGTGTGTGTGTGTGTGTGAGACTCACTATTTTAATGTTTAATATTTACATCTAATATTTACTGTATAACATGATCATGTAAATTGTAACTGTCATTGAAACAATAAATAAACCTTTCACACCTGAAAGAGCAAAAAGCAATTTGCAAACAGTCTATTGCTGTAAAAAATGGTAGATGTATTAAAGTTCTGCAAATGTACAAATAATTCTGCATTACAAAATTACTTTAGGCCTATACTCAGTGTTGGGGAGTAACGGAATACATGTAACGGGATTACGTATTTAAAATACAAAATATAAGTAACTGTATTCCACTACAGTTACAGTTTAAATCATTGGTAATTAGAATACAGTTACATTCTAAAAGTATTTTGATTACTGAAGAGATTACTTTGCATTTTATTGTCATTTGTTTCATTTAATATTTAGTCCTTTCAGATGGAAAACATTTATACATATAAATGATGTGATCCAAAGTGCATTTGAACAGCAGTGAAACACTTTCTTATGATGTGTTACATTCATACGAGCAGACAGAAAATTCACGTTAGATCATAATTTCTTTTTTTCTAGTAAGATCTTTGATATTAGGGTAAAAATCATATTCTCGTTAATAATTTCTGTATTGTTTTCCTGTAAAAATATCTAAAAATCCTTAAAACAAGATCAGTTTGATTTATCTTGTTTTAGAAACAACACTGTATAAGATATTTCGGTTTTTCAGAGAATGTATTTTTAACATGTGTATTTTGTCTTACTGTACTGGCAGAGTTTTTATAGTCAAAACAAGTGAAAAAATCTACCAGTGCTGAAGAAGTAATCCAAAGTATTTAGATTACATTACTGACCTTGAGTAATCTAACAGAATACGTTACAAATGACATTTTACAGCATGTATTCTGTAATCTGTAGTGGAATACATTTCAATAGTAACCCTCCCAACCTTGCCTATACTATTTTGGGGATACATTATTATTTGATTATTTGATAAGCTTATTTACACTCTAATATGTGTCAAATGAATACAGTAAATTGTAAATACTGTATGACTACCAGATTATACAATATCATAAATTCAGCACATCAATTCACATGTCCATGAACTTTTTAAAAAAAATCAAAATAAAGATTTTAGCTTAAAGTTGATACAAATGTGTAAGTGAAAGCATGTTTTATAAGTGTCACCATTTATTTTTGCCTTCACGAGTTCTTAAGTATAAATATTACATGTAATCTCTCATATGAGGTCATAAAAGCTGCATGCACAATTAAGTATAATGTCACCCCACAGGACTTAACAACACCCAAATAACACGGCCACAAATGCAAATGCAGCTAAAAAAAAAGGCAGTCTAAAACAAGTCTGTTTTGTACTTTTTGCACCATTTAATCCAGTATTAAACTAGAACAGCAGCACTTACCATAAGAATACCAAGAGAACTCTGTAGTTCCATTCGGTGTTACCTTCGAGATCCTTTAAGATCCTCCAATGCCCCATTAAACTTGAGGGCGTCCTGATGAGGGATAGTTGTGCTGTGGTACAAACAGAAACTTATACCTTCTGGAAAACTCTCCATAATCTTTTGATCACCTCTGTGCGGCGCGTCTTTGCGCATTCTGTCGCTTCTATCACCCGCAGTTACGCACTGGATTCACAGCGCCGCTTTTTGCTTTCAGCCGTTTTAATAACACAAGCTAAGACGATTTTTCTTTTTTAAATAACCAACATAATTTTAAATAGACTACAAGATCATCTACGGCGCGATATAAAAGCGATTTGGATCTTTGGACATCAGAAATGCACTTTCGCGTCTGTCCATTAATGCCCATTTTCTTGCTCTCGCCGAGGGACGAACAGTCTGTAAATAAAGTGAGAGGAAATGTGCATTTCGGAGCTGAGGATGAGTATAAATAAACGCATGGATAAACTTATTAACAGATCAAACACTGCGAACTCACCTGTATCTTTCCGACAACACAAGTACCGTAAGATACCGCTTATTTTCAATATTTAGCCGACTGCATGCAGTATTAGGTAAAACTTTCATATAACATAAATTAGCAGACATTATATTGCCTAATGCTTAGTTAAAAGTAAATGCAACATTAAAATATGAAATGTAATGACATTTATAATCATGTGAACGTATGAACTAATAAACTGTTGGGCAATATAATGCAATAGTGCGTGTATATAACAGAATAATACCGTTTCTACCTGCCCTGACCCTAAAAAGCACTTTCATTGGTTTAACCTATATTTAACTTATATAAAATCAGCTACTGTAGAAGTTACAGTACCACATGAAGCACTTTTTTGACTAACCATTTTACAGGTTTAATATCTATGTATAACCACAATTCTGAAAAAGTTGGGAGAGTATGAAAAATGCTAATAAAAACAAAAAAGATGGATCTGTAAATTATGTTCACCCTTTGCTATATTGAGAGCACTACAGCTACACATCATATGATGTCTTACCTTGTGAATTTCTTTGTTGTTGTTCTTTTAATGTACAGTAATTTTAAATCAGATGATTGCAACACACTCCAAAAAAAGTTGGGACAGTTGAGTGTTTACCACTGTGAAACATCACCATTTCTTCTAATAACACTTATTAAACATTTAGGCATTGACGACACAAATTTGTTAAGTTTAGAAAGTGGAGTTTTCCCCCATTCATCCATTATGTAGGTCTTCAGCTGCACAATTGTATGGGGTCTTCGTTGTCACAGTCTCAATTTGAGACAGGTCAGGACTGCAGGCATGGTAATCTAGCACTCACACTTTCTGCTTATTCGGCCAGTATGTGGTTTGAAGTTGTCCTGCTGGAAAATACAGGGATGTCCCTGCAAACGACGGTGCTGGATGGCAGTATATGCTGCTCCAAAATTTTTACATATCTGTCTGCATTAATGGTGTTCTCACAGATGTGTGAGTTACCCATGCCATGGGCACTGACACACCCCTGGCCCATACAGACACTGGCTTTTAGACCTGACGCTGATAACAGCTTGTATGGTCCTTTCCCTCTTTGGCCTGGATAACACGACGGCTGTGTTTTTCAAAAACGTTTTTAAATGTGGACTCTTCAGACCAAAAAACACGGTTCCACTGTTCTACTTTCCATCTAAGATGAGACCGAGCCCAGAGAAGTCGGCAGCGCTTCTGGACAGTGTTGATGTATGGCTTCTCCTTTACATAGTAAAGTCTTAACTTGCATCTGTGGATGCAGCGGCGAGTGGTGTTGACTAACAAAGGTTTACTAAAGTATTCCCAAGCCCATGTTCATGATGTCCATTACAGATGAATGATGTTTTTTAAGACAGTGATGTCAGAGGGATCAGAGATCACGCGCATTCAGAAGTGGTTTTTGTCTTGCCCTTTACACACAGAGATTTGACCAGATTCCTTGAATCTTTTAACTATATTGTGCACTTTAGAAGGTAAAATGCCCAAAGTTATTCCAGTTTGTGTTTGGGGAACATTGTTCTCAAAGTGCTGGATTATTTGCTGAAGCATCTGTTGAAAAATGTACAAGTCTCGAATGATTCTTGCTCTTGAAGGACTTGGCTGTTTTTGGAGGCTCCTTATATACTAAGACATGATTGCCTCACCTGTTTAACATCTCCTGTTTCACATCACCTTGTTATTTTAACTCGTCAAATTGTTATTAGTCTTAAATTGCCCGTCTCAACTTTTTTGGAGCATGTTGTAATCATCTGATTTGAAATTACTGTACATTTTCAAATAACAAAGAAAATCACAAGGTAAAACATCATATTATGTGTAGTTGTAGTGCTCTCAATATAGCAAAGGGTGAATATAATTTACAAATCACTCCTTTTTGTTTTTATTAGCATTTTTCATACTGTCCCAACTTTTTGGGAATTGGGGTTATATATATATATATATATATATATACATACATACATACATAAAAATGTTTAAATGTATTATAAATTGATACCCAACATGTAGCAAAATTGTAGTAAAAAAAAGATCTTGTAAATTTGTTTGTGCATGCGTAAAACATTTACAGAATTATTCTGAATTAACTATTAAAAAGCTGCATTACATGTATGTTAGTGCTATTTGAAAATAAGTTAATTCTGTTATCTTCAGGACAGAAACATAATATATAAATAATAACAAAATAAATAAAATATTGTAAATATATATATATATATATATATATATATATATATATATATATATATATATATATAATTTTTTAAATAAAAATACATTAATAGCTTACGTAAGCTAATAATATATTTTTATTGTATATTTTAAAAAATTGAAGTATTTAGTAATAGTTCAAAAGTAAATAAATAAATAAAAACACATATCTTCCCTTTGTAGTTTTCACAGTTTACTAATCCAAACTCTGACTTTTATATCAATGTAGTCTATTTATTCATTACATTTGGGAGTTCCTTATCATTTCAGTATCATATTATCCTGAATGCTGTTTCAAGTGTATGACAGATAGACAGGCCTGTCTCTCTCTCTCTTTGATTGCTCCGGTCTTTGGCTCTGTCCCGAGAAATTTGAACAATCAGGAATACTTTAAAACTCCCGCAGTCACAGGTGTCACTCCTTCTCAGACTTCATAAACAAACATGCTGCTGCAGCTCTAGTTCACGCAGTGCGTCTGTCCCAGCGTGAACCCTCACGTGCCCTCGGGAGGTTTTTCACCTGCAGATGTCTCGCGTGTCTGGTGTGTTTGCACAGAAATAAGGACGATCAGCCCCGATGACCCAGAAACACATTCAAGCAGGACATGATGTCATACCTCTGCTGGCCGTCATGTGACCAGATTACATGAGGTTAATGGTCGGAGGTTAATGCCTAAATCTGGGATCAGTTGACATCCTACTGTAAAATATGACTTTATCAGAAACAACTTGATCAGATGACTAATATGTTTGGAACTGCATACTAACACACTACTTGCATACTATTTCTGTAGTATGCAATATGTATACTGTGCCCAGGTATGCTAGTTTGCATGTACAGAAAACCCAGTTGACCAACCACATTTGAGAAAAATGTGCAGTATGGCAAAATGGATTAAAACTGTCAATGTACTGTAACATACTACTGTTTATGTACTTTTATTGTTGCATAATGAATACTGTTTCACATGCTATTTTAAAAAAAATATTAGGAAGTATACAGTATAAACTGTAGTGTGCAGTAAGCAGTAGGCTAGGGCTATGTATGTTTCATACTCTTTCTGAAGTATATATAATGTATATGTAGCATGTAGGCAAATTTTCTGAGTGCTTAGAAGTCCTGGAGGATACTACATTTACCAAAGTGCAGTTGCAAACAGTACATCTCATTATTGTTAAAGACGATTTTACACAAACTCGGATTAAAGGTGGAGTAATAATATTTGCGTTTGTTGCACCTAGTGGCGTAGATCCAGCAGTTGTCATCCTAAAATGCACTATTTGTAGTCAGCCATGATAACACTTTAAGCTCGGATGGGCCCACAAGAAAAATAAAACATTGTTAAAATATGAATAACTACAGTCTTAACCAACACAAAATAGGTATAGTTTGAAAGCTTAGACACTCTAATGTTATGATGCATGTAAGCATTATGACCAAAATTCAATAAATGCTTTGAAATTTGCAGACAAATCAGAAGGGTTCCATTTTGATCATTTATATATATAAAAAATTGTACTGTGCATATTATTGCAATCAGTAAAAACATCAAACTGATCAAATAGCAATGTGTCATATATTGTTGTAAAGCTCTCTAAGAGTAGAATACAACTAGTCTATTTGTTTTACTCACAGACAAAAATATAGTGAGTAATAGCTAAGTATGTCTATGACAATTATGTTGGAGTTGCTTATAAGCTGCATTTTCACTTATAACTTCAGGAAAAATAATTGGAACATACAATTTCACATACCATTATTTAGAGGAGGTGATTATCTTTCAAACGAGCCCACACACAAGGTAATCAGATGCAGAGATCATTAAATAATCCACATGAAGCACAATGCTACATGTGACCACCAGGAGATGGCGCCAAATACATGACACAGATTCAATGATGACTCAAATGACACAGAATGAAACTCATTCTGTGAACTCACATTACTAAAATCATGTCTGCATGCTATACAAACCTTTAGTCATTGTTGTGTTTGCATGTGTAATTAGTTCTTTTGTACAATTATTATGTTTTATTTGTTTGGAGAGGCTTTTGGACACTTGGAGACGTTTTTGGACACTATGCTAAATTATTTTTGTAATCCTATAACTTTTGATTGATTTGTCGTATCAACACAAAATTGTTCTCAGATACAGTTGACATAATCGTGAAATGAAACAAAAGCAGTTTTTTGGAGCCACCTTATTTACACCCAAAGATATATAATGCCAAATAAGATAATAAGAAAAAAAGTTCATTTTTGGCTCAATTTTTGTTGTGATTTTTCAGTTTCTTAAGAGTATCTATATCATTAAAAAAATTTGAAAAGTTTTCTTTACAATGATACCAAACACATGACCCTCCTTGTTTTTTTATGTTATTTATTTTTATTTTTATTATTTTTTTTATAAGCTTTTAATTTTGGGTATGCCACTGAAACAGGAAATATTTAAAAACACCTTCAGAGCTTAAAGGGCTTTTATTCAGCGAGTGAAAGCGTTCAGTTACAGTGTATCGTTGAGATAAAGTGAGTAATATTCAACTGGGATATAATATTCGAGTATATTCAGCATAACTGGGATACGGTACCAATTGCAGTGTTTAAAGACATTTTTGTTGTTGTGTTGAGTTGCCACTCACAAAAACTGCTCCATGCTTCAGCAGATCTTGGAGGTGCACTACTATACTCTCTCTGTCTTTTTATTTCACTTTTTCTCTTCTAAAAATTGTGCGGTCAGGTTTTCATATCTGTTTCTCCTTTTAATACATGAACAGTCATAGATACAACATCTGTGCCTCATTGCCGCCAAAGTGATGATAAACACTCTAACAGCTGATCCGAAAACCACACTGCACGCATTGAGGTGACTGCTGGATATATTACTGTTAAAACACCTTTGAATTTATTTCTTCAGGCCGTTGAACGGCCCTCGACTCGCTCTGCGGGATTATGGGAGGATTTTCAAGGTTGACTCGTCCTACGCAATCTGATGTAAGAAAAGTGTAGGTTTACGGACCACTGACAGAGGCTCTGGAAAAGAAAGTTCACTTCACCAGATTCGTTGGCTGTCCGCGGAAGTGTTGAGGGGTTATTTAGTGTTGGATGAATGGAAGAATCCTCTCTCCCATCCTGATTGGTCAGAAAAAAAAAATCTGCTTTTTGTCTTTTGTGCTTTACTGAACCATGGCGTTTAATTTATTTCCATTTATTGTGGTGTTAAATTTGTTTGAAAAGTTTCATGAAAGTAGTCCGCACGGCTTGTGTGCTATATTCCAAGTGTTCTGAAGCCATACAATAGTTTTGTGTGAGAAAAGTGTAGTCGTTATTCGCTAAAAATCTAAGCACCAGGTTTGACATCAGTTACATTTCACACTTCTAGATGAGCGACATTTGAATTGAACAAGAGCGCGAATGAATATCCAATAAGAGAAGAATATCAACAAACAATGGGCCTCATTCATAAAACACGAGCAGTACTAATTTTTGAGTAAATAGTTTGTAAAGTCGTTCTGACGTAAATTCTCAGATTCATGAAAGTCTTCGTATTTTCAAAACGTTAGCTGGTACGAAAACAAAATTTACACCTACTCCCGACTACGTGTAAATCGAGCGTAAGACATCCAAATGTGTTTTGTATTTTGATAGAAGTTAAATTAAACAAGTCAAGCAAAAATGAACTAATAATTAAATGAGTGAAATTAACCATAATAAAATAACATAAATTAGTGAATTTTTTTTTTCTTTTTAAACCATAGCCTATACTTTTCTTTTCTGCTCGCATTTATTTTTTCTAAGTATCATTTTTGCGTTTGATTTTTTCGAAAAATAATTAATGCCCTCTAAACTGACTGTTTGGACAGTTTTTTATTTGATGGGAGCTCTATAATTTAGGTTTCATAATTTACTATAGGAATTGGTAAAACACGTTCAGTTGATGTATAGTCAATGCTAATGCTGTTAAACCCATAAACAAACACATTTAGATGCGTAGACAATTCAACGGGGAAAAAGCTTGCACAGTCATATAGCTTGCAAATCGGTAATACCGGCGTTTCAGTCAAAGATCTTCCTCAAGCATTCTGTTAATTTCTCTGAAGATTCTTCCAGTTGCAAGTATATCACCGTTACAATCATAATTTACCGGAGAAGTTACACAAATGATGCTGGCGATGTGCTGAACTGAACCAGAGAAGGTTAATGGTGGTGGACATCCTCCTTCTGGCGTGAACTGAAAATGTTTACACTCATGTCAAACCATTTTATTGACTTCTTGAACTGTCTGATTCACACAAAAGCCTCCGATGACAGTAAGTCTTTACTTTCTTTAAGATCCTATTGTGCTTGCTAAATCAAAATATTACGATGTGAATGCACTTCATTCATAAAAACGATTTCATTACTGTTCTGCGTAGATGTTAAAATCATTTACATGCGAGTCTGGTGACTTCCTTATATGGCGTATTCATGGGCGTGGATTGATAATGTGAAAGAACATGCACTCACCCCTTCTTTACGAATGTTTGGAATTCACTAATATACACACGTTTTATTAACAAATCTGGGGAGTATGAAGCGTTTGTGAATCCGGGGGAACGTTTTCAGGAAGGTCTATGTTACGCACAAATTACTCTGAATAAACTCATATATTTACAAAAGTTTCATGAATGAGGCCCATTGCCTTTAAATTTAGATCTTAAATTGTCAACATTAGTGCACAAGATTCGAGATTTCCCACCAAATTTGACATCAATGACGGTGAACTGCATTGCAGTAACTGTTGCATGTTTTGTAACCAATGGGAATTAGGCGATTTGAATTTGGAGAAACTCGATTAGAATTTGAGAGCTGTAACGCAACGGAAGTTTTTTTGCAAAATAACGAATTTAGAAACTTAAATGTAGGTCTGTTCCTCACCAGTGTTGGGTGTAATCTATTCACAAAGTAATTTGTTACTGTACTGTAAATACTTTTTAGTCAAAAAGTAGTGTAACATTACATTTTGAATGATTGTAATCAGATTAGTTTCTGACTGAGTTGAAGTAGTAACTTAAAGTAAGTAATAATGTGATTATCTTTTCAATGCTGTAATCAGAAAAGTATTTTGATTTTAGAGAATTAGATATTTGTAGTGGATTACCCAAAGTGTTTATTGTATTGTATGGCAGGACATGGAATAATAAATACAAATCATATACAGTATGTCTGCTACTTTTATGGTGCTTTTGATACTTTTTTAAGCTTGACAGCCCATGCTAACTACATGCTTTCGTTGTATCGAAAAGAAGCATAAACGGTCAAAATTTTGTTTCACGAAAGTCATACACTTTTTTTTCCTTAAATTTTGAGTGAACTATTTTCTTATGAAATTCAGTCTTTCCTCCGCTGTCTATGTTTTCATCAGCTCATCAAGGAAGCCTGTCTTACCTAATTAAAACGCGAATGAAAATCAAAGAAGTCTCGCCACAACAACACGCAAAGGCCTGCTGTAATTACCAACACTTTGAACCCCAAGAAGTCACCCAGCGTGTAAAGCGTGGTATTGTTTTTCATCAATATAGGCCAGCAGAATTGGAGGAGATGTGTTCATTTGCGCAAGCAATCAGTGGGTCTCTTGCACCTTCATGCACACATGCAAACCAACCCAACGCGCTTACAAATCTAATGACTAACGATGTGCAGGTGTTGGCCACTGATCTGGGCGCCGTTACCACGTTTCATTTTGTGGTGAAGCACTTGGCAAGAAGTTGAGGAAGGCTGGTTGTGATTCAGTACATTTGGCGTGCCGTTTGCGCTGAATGTAATGTGTCTCTGGGGATGAGGGGCCCTGCAAAATCCTGATGAGAGAGAGACAGGTCACTCATCACCCCATACAACACAACATGACGTTTTCTGCCAGGTTTTTGAGGTTCCTCACTAGATTCTACATCATACTGTGACATCTGCTGGAGACAAATGATATTGTCAGTCATCATCTGTCACAGAAAGTTGAATGAAACCATCACAAATATATAAACATTACTTTTATAAGAGCTTGAAGAAAACTTTTCTTTTTCAACTTGCAATGCAAATGCCGGTTAAAATATCTAAACATCCTTAAAACAAGAAAGCATGACTTGAGAAGCAGAATGGGATAAGATATTACAGGTGCTGTAAGCGATTTTTTTAATGGAAAGGTATGCAATACGTTTTGTGTGCCCTCTCAGTAGTTTTCTCTGAATAAGTTTTGCATTCCCTCGCCAGAGGTGTAATTATTATTTTTATTATTAAGTATTATTTTTTGGGATTTGTATTTGAGTGCAATTTAAACAGAATACTTGTACTTTTACTTAATTACATTTCCAAAGAAAAAATAGTACTTTTTACTCCTTACAATTTTATTTAAACTTGAAAATTACTCACAACATTTTTGCAGATCATTTTCTTTCATCTTACTGGACTGAAGCCGGCTTTTCACTGCATCTGATAAACGACAAGATGACAGACCAGAGATAAGCTGTTTCAAATAGTGTCGCACGGCCGCTGTGTGGAGTTCCAACCATTCGCAGAGGCAGAATTTCGGATCTGATTTGAGCTTTGGATATGTTGAAATATTTGTGCGGCTTTCGGTTCATGTGTCGACTCGCGTGCTCTTCAGGACTCGTACTATGGTCCTTTGTACTGCATATGCAACACTCTATCAGCTGAGCTACTGTGCAATTTGATCACACTTAAACAAGCTTGTAAATGAGTTGGTTATGTAATGCAAATGTTAAAATGAGTCATACGCTATAGTAAAGGTGTTTATATGTCATAAGATAGCATTGTGTGAGGAACAGAGTGAAAAGTAAATGTTTATGAACTGATAATCTGCAGTCGTCGGAGACAGTAAAAAGACGAATTAACAAAACAGTCAAATTAACGACATACTCTCACACACAATCTTCTCTCTTGATTTCAAACTAACTAGGAAAAAAGTTACTTTTTACTTTTTTAATACTTAAGTATGATTTAATGTGAATACTTTTTTTACTTTCACACAAGTAAGTTTTTGGCTAGATACTTGGACTTTTAATTGAGTAAAATTTTCACTCAGTATCCTTACTTTTACTTAAGTATAATTTCTGAGTACTTTTTACATCCCTATCCCTTGCAATAGTTTTGCATTCCCTCGCATTCGTTTTGCGTTCCCTCACATTCGTTTTGCATTCCCTAGCATTCGTTTTGCGTTATCTCACTATAGTTTTGCTTTCCTTGCAATAAGTTTTGCGTTCCCTCGCATTCGTTTTGCGTTCCCTCGCATTCGTTTTGCGTTCCCTCATATTAGTTTTGTGTTCTCTCGCAATAGTATTGCATTTCCTCGCATTCGTTTTGTGTTCCCTCATATTAGTTTTGCGTTCACCCGCATTAGTTTTGCATTCCCTCGCATTAGTTTTGCGTTCCCTCGCAATAGTTTTGCATTTCCTCGCATTAAGTTTTGCATTCCCTCACATTAGTTTTGCGTTCCCTTGCAATAGTTTTGTGTTCCCTCACAATAGTATTGCGTTCCCTCACAATAGTATTGCGTTCCCTCACATTCGTTTTGCATTTCCTTCCATTAGTTATTTGTTCCCTCGCAATAGTTTTGCATTTCCTCGCAATAAGTTTTGCGTTCACCCACATTAGTTTTGCGTTCCCTCGCAATAGTTTTGCATTTCCTCGCATTAAGTTTTGCATTCCCTTGCAATAGTATTGCGTTCCCTCACAATAGTTTTGCGTTCACCCGCGTTCGTTTTGCGTTCCCTCGCAATAGTTTTGCATTTCCTCGCATTAAGTTTTGCATTCCCTCGCATTAGTTTTGCATTCCCTCACAATAGTATTGCGTTCCCTCGCAATAGTATTGCTTTCCCTCGCAATAGTTTTGCATTCCCTCGCATTCGTTTTGCGTTCCCTCGCATTAGTTTTGCATTCCCTAGCATTCGTTTTGCGTTATCTCACTATAGTTTTGCTTTCCTTGCAATAAGTTTTGCGTTCCCTCACATTCGTTTTGCATTCCCTAGCATTCGTTTTGCGTTATCTCACTATAGTTTTGCTTTCCTTGCAATAAGTTTTGCGTTCCCTCGCATTCGTTTTGCGTTCCCTCGCATTCGTTTTGCGTTCCCTCATATTAGTTTTGTGTTCTCTCGCAATAGTATTGCATTTCCTCGCATTCGTTTTGCGTTCCCTCATATTAGTTTTGCGTTCACCCGCATTAGTTTTGCATTCCCTCGCATTAGTTTTGCGTTCCCTCGCAATAGTTTTGCATTTCCTCGCATTAAGTTTTGCATTCCCTCACATTAGTTTTGCGTTCCCTCGCAATAGTTTTGTGTTCCCTCACAATAGTATTGCGTTCCCTCACAATAGTATTGCGTTCCCTCACAATAGTATTGCGTTCCCTCACATTCGTTTTGCATTTCCTTCCATTCGTTATGTGTTCCCTCGCAATAGTTTTGCATTTCCTCGCATTAAGTTTTGCATTCCCTCGCATTAGTTTTGCATTCCCTTGCAATAGTATTGCGTTCCCTCACAATAGTTTTGCGTTCACCCACATTAGTTTTGCGTTCCCTCGCAATAGTTTTGCATTTCCTCGCATTAAGTTTTGCATTCCCTCGCATTAGTTTTGCATTCCCTTGCAATAGTATTGCGTTCCCTCACAATAGTTTTGCGTTCACCCGCGTTCGTTTTGCGTTCCCTCGCAATAGTTTTGCATTTCCTCGCATTAAGTTTTGCATTCCCTCGCATTAGTTTTGCATTCCCTCACAATAGTATTGCGTTCCCTCGCAATAGTATTGCTTTCCCTCGCAATAGTTTTGCATTCCCTCGCATTCGTTTTGCGTTCCCTCGCATTAGTTTTGCATTCCCTCTCAATAGTATTGCGTTCCCTCGCAATAGTATTGCGTTCCCTCGCAATAGTTTTGCATTTCCTCGCATTAAGTTTTGCATTCCCTCCCATTAGTTTTGCGTTCCCTCGCAATAGTATTGCGTTCCCTCGCAATAGTTTTGCATTCCCTCACATTCGTTTTGAATTCTAATTCTGATTCCCTCGCAATAGTTTTGTGTTCCCTCGCAATACGTTTTGTGTTCCCTCACATTAGTTTTGCGTTTCCTTGCATTAGTTTTGAATTCTAATTCTGATTCCCTCTCAATAGTTTTGCATTTCCTCACAATACATTTTGCGTTCCCTCGCATTAGTTTTGCGTTCCCTCGCATTAGTTTTGCGTTCCCTTGCAATAGTTTTGTGTTCCCTCGCAATAGTTTTGCGTGCCCTCTCAATAGTTTTGCGTTCCCTCGTATTAGTTTTGCATTTTTTTGCGATAAGTTTTGCGTTCCCTCGCATTAGTTTTGCATTCCCTCGAAATAGTTTTGCATTCCCTTGCAATAGTATTGCGTTCCCTCGCAATAGTTTTGCGTTCACCCGCATTCGTTTTGCGTTCCCTCGCAATAGTTTTGCATTCCCTCGCATTAGTTTTGCATTCCCTCACAATAGTATTGCGTTCTCTCGCAATAGTATTGCGTTCCCTCGCAATAGTTTTGCGTTCCCTCACATTCGTTTTGCGTTCCCTCACATTAGTTTTGCGTTCCCTCACATTCGTTTTGCGTTTCCTTGCATTAGTTTTGAATTCTAATTCTGATTCCCTCGCAATAGTTTTGTGTTCCCTCGCAATAAGTTTTGTGTTCCCTCGCATTATTTTTGCATTTCCTTGCATTAGTTTTGAATTCTAATTCTGATTCCCTCTCAATAATTTTGCATTTCCTCGCAATACGTTTTGCGTTCCCTCGCATTAGTTTTGCGTTCCCTCGCATTAGTTTTGAATTCTAATTCTGATTCCCTCGCAATAGTTTTGTGTTCCCTCGCATTAGTTTTGCGTTCCCTCGCATTAGTTTTGAATTCTAATTCTGATTCCCTCGCAATAGTTTTGTGTCCCCTCGCAATAAGTTTTGTGTTCCCTCGCATTAGTTTTGCATTTCCTCGCAATACGTTTTGCGTTCCCTCGCATTAGTTTTGCGTTCCCTTGCAAAAGTTTTGCGTTCCCTTGCAATAGTTTTGTGTTCCCTCACAATAGTTTTGCGTGCCCTCTCAATAGTTTTGCGTTCCCTCGCATTAGTTTTGCATTTTTTTGCAATACATTTTGCATTCCCTCGCAGTAGTTTTGCATTCCCTCTAAATAGTTTTGCATTTTTTTGCAATATGTTTTGCGTTCTCTCGCAATAGTATTGCGTTCCCTCGCAATAGTTTTGCGTTCCCTCGCAGTACATTTTGCATTCCCTCACATTAGTTTTGCGTTTCCTAGCATTAGTTTTGCGTTCCATCGCAATAGTTTTGCATTTCCTTGCAATAAGTTTGGTGTTCCCTTGCATTAGTTTTGCATTCCCTCGCATTAGTTTTGCATTCCCTCGCAATAGTTTTGCATTTCCTCGCAGTACATTTTGCGCTCACCCGCATTAGTTTTGCGTTTCCTCGCAATAGTTTTGCATTCCCTCGCAATAGTTTTGCGTTCCCTCACAATCGTTTTGCATTTCCTCGCAATAAGTTTTGTTTTCCCTCGCATTAGTTTTTCATTCCCTCACATTCGTTTTGCGTTCCCCCGCATTAGTTTTGCGTTTCCTTGCATTAGTTTTGCATTTCCTTGCATTATTTTTGAATTCTAATTCTGATTCCCTCGCAATAGTTTTACATTCCCTCGCAATAAGTTTTGTGTTCCCTCGCATTAGTTTTGCGTTTCCTTGCATTAGTTTTGAATTCTAATTCTGATTCCCTCGCAATAGTTTTGCATTTCCTCACAATAAGTTTAGTGTTCCCTGGCATTAGTTTTGCATTTTTTGGCGATATGTTTTGCGTTCCCTCGCATTAGTTTTGCATTTCCTCGCAATACGTTTTGCGTTCTCTCGCATTAGTTTTGCGTTCTCTCGCATTAGTTTTGCGTTCTCTCGCATTAGTTTTGCGTTCCCTTGCAATAGTTTTGTGTTCCCTCGCAATAGTTTTGCGTGCCTTCTCAATAGTTTTGCATTCCCTCGCAATAGTTTTGCATTTTTTTGCAATAAGTTTTGCATTCTCTCGCAATAGTTTTGTGTTAATAACCACAAAATTATGATTTTTATTTCAATAGTTTTCATTTTTCTGTTTTATTACTATGATTTTACTATGAATGTCAAGGTTAAAATATGGTTACTGTAGTAAAACCATGGTAAACATTGCAAGGGAAAGCAAAAGTCAGTCAGTATTTTATTCTTGTTATAAGCATAAACTTTACTAAATTGGGTTAGACATCTCAGAAAACAAGACACATTATCTTATGTCATTTTGCTTTTGAAGCAAATTTACCTTGTTTTAAGATTTATATATATATATATATATTTTACTAGAAAACAAGACATAAATAATCAGTATTTTTATTTTATTTTTACAGTGTGGAGATCTTCATTTGCCATCATAATCTAATACTTAGATAAATACTAGGATACGGAATGATTACCATATTCATATGCAATGGTATTTACTTGGGGCTGGCTAAAGGATTTCAAAGAATGCCATGGTACTTCCATGCTTCAAGTCCAAAAACATGGTATTATTGTTGTACAAGTCTACAAAATTATGGTATTACCATAGTTTCATGTACAAAATAATAGGGTTATCCCAAAGCTGCTTTTTTAGGTTTTTTTTTTTTTTTTTTTTTTTTTTTTTGTGTAAAGTGCCAAGATGTCCCCAAGTATGAGACAATGTCTCTGCAGAATAAAAATGGGCTTTTCCCAATCAGTGGGCATTTTTTAAACCAATGAGATTCCCTACTTTCATTGGATAGTTTAGAAACACCCATTCCAGTTTGAAAATGCCCACAGATTGGCAAGTATAGGGCTGAGTTCGAAATGGCATTCTATCCATACTACTCATACTACTCCTGCCATATGTGTCTCTGGCAGAAATAGTATTAGTAGTATGGTAGTATGCAATTCAGTTAAAGATGCTATGCACAAAAATACCCTAAAATAAACCAAACTATTACAAAAAAACCTGTTTAAATAAAATTGTAAAATTTGATCAGAACAAATGTGAACAAAGAGCTCGATTAGAGTATGATTAAACTCTTAAAACCAACTTTTTTGCTGTCGAAAAAACAAAACAAAAATGATGCTCACACTCAGCATTGATATCTTCAACATAAGGTACCTCTAGTGGTTGTCACAAAGTTGAAGACTATTTGAGTTCACTACTGGCATACAGACAGCCTCAAATTTGATAGTCATTGACTTAAAAAACTCCAAATTCAGAGCTCCAATTTCGCTGCTGAGGAAACAAACCAAAAAGGTTGGTTTGCTAAAGCCTGGCTACTTGACTAGTGCCCGAACCTCTCTAAAACCAGTAAAACATACCAGCCTAACCACCTAGATCAGGCTGTGAGAGCTCAGCAGGGTTTGAATTAATAATAGAAAACCTCAGCTGCAGTTATCTACAATCTGAACAGCTCTAGCGACATCTATCGGCAGAGATGTTTACTGCATTAATCCAGTGTGAGGTACAGTATATTGTCAATACATGGTCACTGCAAATCCTCATTTTGGGTAGAAAAAAAAAAAAAACATTATGCTTTTCCACATATAGATACCAAATTATCATTTTCCTACAACATAATATTTGTCATATTTCTGAGATACATCAGAGGAATGTATCTCGCTGCAGTCTCTAAAACTACAATTAACATGACACGTTGGTGATGAATTATATTTTCCCAACATTGCACCATTTAATAACCATCTAATCCTTTGATTAGGCCTTTGGGCCTGTAATGTCATGGTTTTTAGTCCCAATAATGCTAAAGTATATTATTTTATAACAGGACTCAATTGTTCACAGAACTGTTGGTTGATTTATGGAGAGATTTAATTATGTTCCCGTAAGAACGACTGGTGATTTTGAATTTCAATGACGGGAAAACGATCTGGCCTTTGGTCAAGAGAAAACTTTTAAGCCTCTTTAGCCACGACCCACTGAAAGATTAATTTTGAACAAAAGCAACTGAATCTACTGAAAATAAACGAGTATGTGCAAGACAAAAAAAAAAACACAAAAAAAAAAAAACAAATGCATCTGCATGTGTTGTGCAGAACAGTTAATTCATACTGTATTTAATTATTTAACAAAGCTATTGTCACAGTACATGGCATGATCTGATATATGATTTCAGATTTGCCACATTATCATTTTGTAGAAGATAGGTGTCACGAATTGTGTTAGTGATGGAGGCGAGAGGCGATGGATCAATTTACAGGCTTTAATGAAGACAATATAAAACAACGTGGAGTACCATAAACCAAATAAACACACACAAGTGTTACACGGATGAGAACTGACAATCAATGAACAAGACAGGAGGGTCGATGGTTGAGCCGGTGACTTGAGGGGAACCAGATGAACAGAGGGAGGAGGAGGAGGAGCGAATGTCCTAAGTGGAGCCAGCGGAGAAGGAAGGGATAGGGCACTGGACGGAACCAGGGTGTCCATTATGCTGGCTGGAACCAGTGGAGGGTGAAGGGTAGTAGGGGTGGGAATCAGGGCGGGAATCAAATCCAGGTCTACCAACTTGGCGAGAGCTGGCTCTGGGACGGTCGAGGCTACAGGCTCTGGCTCTGGGACGGTCAAGGCTACAGGCTCATTGACCGTGACAGGCGTGGGTGCTGGCTCATTGACCGTGGCAGGCGTGGAGGGAGGAGCCGTGGAAAGCTTGGAGGGAGGAGCTGTGGGAGGTTGGGGGGTGACCACTGTGGGAGGAGATTTAAAGTCCTCTTCCTCCACACCCACAGTGAAAGGTGAGCCACTAACTTGTAGGGCCTCCTCCACGAACTCGAGGAGCGTCCGGTGAGGATCTGCCAGAGGCATTAGCTCCTTTGGTGCACTATTGAGACCAGCCCTGAAGAAAACCACAAGAGAGTGTTCTCCATAGTGCACCACATTCGCTAGCTGGAGAAACTCACGCACGTGATCCTCAACTGGACGGTCCCCTTGCTCGAGGAGGAGGATTCTAACAGCCGGAAGATCCATCTTTGTCGGTCAGTTCTTCTGTCATATATTGTGGTAGTGATGATAATGATGATGAAGAAGGTGATGGATCAATTTACAGGCTTTAATGAAGATGATGAAGATAATATAAAACAATGTGGAGTACCATATACCAAATAAACAAACACAAGTGTTTCATGGATGAGAATTGACAATCAATGAACAAAACAGGAGGGTATTTATACACAAACAGAACTAATGATGGAATGGAAGACAGGTGAGGATGATGGGGAACAGATGGCTGATGAGGGCAGTGTACCGTGGGAAATGTAGTCTGGGGGAAAACTTCAAAATAAGATTCCTTGGAAAACATGAGGGAGACAGACTGTGACATTACACCCCCCTCCCCCCTTACAAGGTGACTCCTGGCGCCTAAAGATGGAGAAGGGCAGGAGGAAACAGGTGAATGGGGAGGATCCAGGAGTAGAGTCAGGAGGTCTGGGGGGCAGCCTCAGGGCTGGGATGGGATCCGGAGGCCTGGGAGGCAGCCTTAGGGCTGGCATGGGATCTGGAGGTGGCCACAAAGCAGGGACCGGGTCAGGAGGCCTGGGAGGCTGCCACAGAGCAGGGACCAGGTCAGGAGGCCTGGGAGGCTGTCACAGAACAGAGACCGGGTCAGGAGGCCTGGGAGGCAGAGCCGTGGAAGGCTCGAGGGGCAGAACTGTGAGAGGGGCGGAGCCAGGGAACTTGGTGCCCAGAGAGTAGCCGACGGCTCGAAGGGCCAGGGTGGAGCCGAAGGTTCAGAGGACCGAGGTAGTGCCGAAGGCTCAGAGGACCGAGGCAGAGCTGGGGGATCAGAGGACTGAGGCAGAGCTGGTGGGACTGAGGACCAAGGCAGAGCCGGAGGGAAGGAGGTCCCTGGTAGAGACGAATGTGGAGCCAGGTGACCAATGGACCAAGGTGGAGCTGGAAGGACGAGGGACCCTGGTGACGCCGAAAGGCTGATGGCCCACAGTGGAGACGAGGGGATGCAGAGCCGAGGCGATGAAGAGGGATCGGAGGGCCAAGGCGGAGTCCAGGGCTTGGAGGTCTAAGGCGGAGTTGGAGGGTCGACAGATCCCTTTGTCTGTGGAGCCACTGGGGCCAATGGTCGAGCTGGTGACTTGAGGGGAACCAGCTGAACAGAGGGAGGAGGAGGAGGAGCGAATGTCCTAAGTGGAGCCAGCGGAGGAGGAAGGGATAGGGCACTGGATGGAACCAGGCTGTCCATTATGCTGGCTGGAACCAGCGGAGGGTGAAAGGTAGTAGGGGTAGGAATTAGGGCGGGAATCAAAACCAGGTCTACCAACTTGGCGAGAGCTGGCTCTGGGACGGTCGAGGCTACAGGCTCTGGGATGGTCGAGGCTACAGGCTCTGGCTCTGGGATTGTCGAGGCTACAGGCTCGTTGACCGTGATAGGCGAGGGCGCTGGCTCGTTGACCGTGGCAGGCATGGAGGGAGGAGCCGTGAAAGGCTTGGAGGGAGGAGCTGTGGAAGGTTGGGGGGTGACCACTGTGGGAGGAGATTTAAAGTCCTCTTCCTCCACACCCACAGTGAAAAGTGAGCCACTAACTTGTAGGGCCTCCTCCACGAACTCGAGGAGCATCCAGTGAGGATCTGCCAGAGGCATTAGCTCCTTCAGTGCACTATTGAGACCAGCCCTGAAGAAAACCACAAGAGAGTGTTCTCCATAGTGCACCACGTTCGCTAGCTGGAGAAACTCACGCACATGATCCTCAACTGGACGGTCCCCTTGCTGAAGGAGGAAGATTCTAACAGCCGGAAGATCCATCTTTGTCGGTCAGTTCTTCTGTCATGTATTGTGGTAGTGATGATGATGATGAAGGAGTTGATGGATCAATTTATAGGTTTTAATGAAGAAGATGAAGATGATATAAAACAACGTGGTGTACCATAAACCAAATAAACAAACACAAGTGTTACACGGACGAGAACTGACAATCAATGAACACAACAGGAGGGTATTTATACACAAACGTAACTAATGATGGAATGGAAGACAGGTGAGGATGATGGGGAACAGATGGCTGATGAGGGCAGTGTACCATTGGAAATGTAGTCTGGGGGAAAACTTCAAAATGAGAGACCTTGGAAAACATGAAGGAGACAGACTGTGACAATAGGCCTGATTAACCATGTATTTATAACACATTTCAATTGTTTGCACATGCAATTTAGTAACTCAGTTTTATGACACGTGTTCAAAGTTTTTAATAGCTTTAATAAATGTGGATTTGTGTTTTCAAAGCATCTTTTCCAGATGGTCCTGATGCCGCACAACTGTCATCTGTCACTCAACAGTCCAGAAAACTGTTTCTGCAGCTCCTAATGGCTTTCACAAGTCAACGTGGAATTGATTATTATGCGTCACCTAATTTGAGTTTAAATTAAGAGTCAAGCTCATTTTGCATATGGCGAATTTAAAACCAACCCTTTGTGGAAAATGAAACACTAGGATTTGAAAAACAAAACTTTATTAAAGGATCTGAGAATGCCATTGTGATCCACGTTGACGATGAGGTCATAGCGTCTACTTGAAGGTGAGTCCCAGAACACACACATAAACACATTTGTTTTCAGTAGAAAACAGACAAGAGCACTCAGAAAAAGAGTGCTTTTCTGTACCATAGAAATATTGATAGCCTTAGAAATTTGGGAAACAAAACCATGTTTAAAGGTTCTGGGTTGATATTATGAGCATTTATGAGGAACAACTAGTCACTGGACATCAAATGGCATCAAATATTTGAAAGTCACTTGTTTACTGTACTTTGTAGCAAGTAAACTAGTTATTCATGAAAAGAACTGTATATTTCTTTTTGTTTTCTGTCTGTGAATTAATTAGTACTTATTACTAGAGATGTACTATAATGAACATTTTTGGTAAAACCGAAAATTCTGGAAACACTGGGCTAAAAACCGAACCCGAAAATGACTTTTTAGTAAGACTTTGTTTGGAATTAGTAAACAAATTCTAAATGTATTATATTATATGCAAGGAATAATGAACAGTCAGCCGGTTGTTATCGCAAAATAAACCCAGACAGGGTGATTATGACCCAACGTGAAGTGGAGGGCTCTTGTATCCCCCACAAGGATTTTATTTTGCGATAACAACTGGCTGACTGTACATTATCCCGCTTATTACACATGAAATACTGATTTGCACTGAAATAACACTGATGTGCCAAAACATTATGACCACCTGCCTAATATGCTGTTGGTCCTCCGCTTACAGCCAAAACAGCGCCGACCCACTGAGGCATGAACTCTACAAGACCCCTGAAGGTGTCCTGTGGTATCTGGCACCAAGACATTAGCAGCAGATTCTTCAAGTCCTCTAAGTTACTTGTTGGTCCAGCACATCCCACAGATGCTCGATCAGATTGAGATCTGGCGAATTTGGAGGCCATGGCAACACCTTGAACTCCTCATCATGTTCCTAAAACCATTCCTGAACAATGTGTGCAGTGTGGCAGGGCGCATTATGCTGCTGAAAGAGGCCACTACTATCAGGCAATACCGTTGACATGAAGGGGTGTACCTGGCCTGCAATGATGTATAGGTAGGGGGCACGTGTCAAATTGATGTCCACATGAATTGCCGGTCCAGGGTTTCCCAGCAGAACATTGCCCAGAGTATCACACTCCCTCCACCGGCATGTCCTCTTCCCACAGTGCATCCTGGTGCCATCACTTCCCCAGGTAAACGGTGCAAACGTACACGGCCATCCACGTGATGTAAAAGAAAACGGGACTCATCGGAACAGGCGACCTTCTTCCACTGCTCCATGGTCCAGTTCTGATGCTTGCATGCCCATTGTAGACACTTTCGACGGTGGACAGGGGTCATAATAGTCACTCTGACCGGTCTGCGGCTATGCAGCACCATACGCAGCTGGGTGCGATGCACTGTGTGTTGTGACACATTCCTCCCGTTACCATCATACAAATTTTCTGTGACTTGTGCCACAATAGACCTTCTTTCTGTTCGGACCAGATGGGATAACCTTCATTGCCCTCATGCATCGATGAGCCTTTGGTGCCCAACACCCTGTCATCGGTTTGTGGTTTGTCCCTCCTCAGACCACTGTCAGTAGGTAGTCACCACTGCTGACCAGGAGCAACCCACAAGCCTTGTCGTTTCAGAGATGTTCTGACCCAGTGGTCTGGCTGTAACAATTTGGCCCTTGTCAAAGTTGCTCAGGACTTCTGCCCATTTCTCCTGCATTCAGCATGCTGACTATGAGAACTGATTGTTCGCTTACCATCTAATCTACCCAGACCTTGACATGTGGCCTTGTTAGGAGATGATCAGCGTTATTAGCTTCAACCATGAGTGGTCATAATGTTTTGGCTCATCTGTGTATGTAATTATGTGAGAAGAAAGAAATCGCTGAACAGCTGAAATCCACCTCCGGTTAGCGTTGGAGTTCTGTTGGTGTTTATTTTGTGAAAAAGTCCAACTGGCTGCACGCTATCATGCTTATTACAAGAGCACTTGCCAAATAAATAAATAAATGGACATGAAATACTGATGCTGGATGAGTTAGCTTACTTGTAGGGATTGCAGATTGAGTAGGTAGTAGGAAAGATGACTAGCCATACCCAAATGTCCAGTATAATAAATCTTAATCCCCAGATGTGCGGTTGTTATTCAGAAATATCAGACCGCTAGATGGCGCCATTGACCAACCACAATCGAGTATTCCAAAGACCCGTGTAGTATTATATTATATTATGTTATACACTTGTTCTTCCTTTAGGTAGCATTACTACCACATTATGGAGCTCAAACAGCTTTTAAAACACTGGATAATATAATACAGTAAAAACTGACTTTTGGCTAATATAAGCACATCTTTACTCTACAAAGTGCTAATAATGTGCTTAAGAATACACAAAGAATAATTTTTCATTCCTAATAGATTTCCTTGTATCTTTCCTCCATTCATGTGTCATTACTGCTGTGAGGGGAAATTTTAACTGGGTTTCTCTGTGATAGTGTGCCCTGATCCAGTTTAAGATGAAAAGCGTGAATTTGCACGTATACATGAGAGTGTGCCGGATGCCAAGCGGGTCGGATTGGACTCTTCCGTGTCTTTAAAACCCTTAATGTAAAGTACGTCTCAAACAGTGGAGATATTTGACAACTGTCAGACAAAAACCGAAAATGGCATTTTATAGCATTTTCACTCGAAAATTTCCTGTGGTCAAAATTTCACTGTATCACTACTTAATACTTTTGGATAGCCAGAAATTTTAATCACAAAGTCTATAACCATTTCCACTAATTTCTTTTGACTTTTTTTCTGCACTCATCCATGACTCACCACTTTATGAGTATAACGCTACCTGATTTTTTATGGTTAGATTTAGATGTTGGGTTAGGGGTGGGATATAGTTTCTCCGACCAATCAGGTAGAGCTTTCCTGATGAATACTACTGAATCGTCCAATCAGGTATCACTTTCCTCATGAATATAAATGACTCTTTCCCTGCCATCATACACTCCAGATAGCTTACTGTGAAATCCCATTGGTCTAAAATCCAGCTTGTCATAACAGTACATTAAACATAAACTACAAAGGTGATGTTTGTAAAGTTACAGACAGACAGATAGATAGATAGATAGATAGATAGATAGATAGATAGATAGATAGATAGATTGACTGATTGATTTAAGTCAATGGGAGTTTTGGGAATTTCTGATTGCCCGTTGTGCAAAAAACGTAATTCTGATCAGTCAGAAAAGTCATAGCAACCCGAGTTAGAACAGCCTGAAGGTCTGTGCCAAGTTTGATGGATGTAGCCTAAAAGATCTAGGTGGAGTTAAAGTCACAAATGTTGGTCTTGGTTTAGGGATTTTGAAAAAACCCTGGCTGAGTGGTGATAAAATGAGATTCTTTTTCTTTTTAAATAAAGTAAGTATATAGCAGATTCTTTCATCCAAAGTAACTTACAGTAGTGCCAATGAAATAAAAGCGGGTGCTTTCATACTGTAACTAAACACTCCGGCAGAAATGAGGTTAGCGCCACAGGCTAAGCTAACTGAGAGGTAGTGATTGGTAGTAAAGTTGTCATAACTGAGCACTATCATGTAATTAAGATATACAGTAGCCAGTTTAATGTGAACGCAACTTGATTGAGTAAGTTGTTTATGACTTAATGGAGAAGTCACAAATGATTATATATTCTCTGGCAGCTAACACTTGTTAGATCAAATTCATGTCTCCCAACTCAAAAGTCCAAACTCTGGGGTGTGAATAATCCCATAAAACCACAAAAACACTCCATTTGAAAACAACATCGCACTTCTTGCCTTAATGATGAACGACCCAAGGTGACCGACAAAGTTTCTGTTCCACGCAATGCATTTAAATGGGCTGCCAGGCAGACGGCTGGCCGACAATGATATTGTTGCCTATTTTGATTCCGTGCGAAAGAAATTTGTGTGATAGCCAACAATTCCCAGCCACAATTTAATACACACGTCTAGATTTACAGTAAATTCTGTGCTTGAGTGTAAAGCTGAAATATTGAAGCTTGGATAAACAATAATGAATAATGAAATGTGTGTTTATGAGAGATTGTTTTGTGATAGTGACATTCATATATTTTAAGTGTGGCTTAGGTATCCAAATACATTTGGGGCCACTGTATATATAGGCCTATCCTATTTTGCAGATGGTGTCTGTGTGTTTGCGACTTTGTGTGCGCACTTGTATGGTTTGCATTAGTGTGTATCTCGATTTACGTGCAGTCTGTCACTCAACAGAATGGATTCCATCAACTTCAGTGGCTGAAATTCAACTCGGGCATACAAGAGTCTTATCTTGACTTCCTCTGGATGGACATTTTTGATCTGATGCAATGAGCTGTCCTCACAGAACCAAAGCTATTTTCTGATTCACAAGGTTCCTACGAAGTGTTCACTGCTCCCTACACATTCGTCAGGAAATATCTTTAAAAATGCACTTTTTGTTCATTTGCAAAGTCACACAATGTTAATAAACACAGACAACACTTGAGTCATGTAGCTTAATAGTTTTGAGTATGATGACATAACATATTCTTAAATAAATTAACCCTACTTTTATATATGTAAATGTACATAACAAGGATGGGTGGATTGATCCTAAAGTATTGATACTTCCGATACCGATGTTGTATCGATAATTTCAATCCTTACCTAAAAATATTAATTCTCAAGTTTGTTTTTAAACTACAATTTTATTTTCTTGTTGCCATAAAATTTTTACAATTAAAAATTAGCTTCAAAGTGAAAAAAATTTAAAAAATAATAATAATAATTATATTATTATGTTATAATACTTAAAATGACCCATTTAGCCTTAAGAATTTGCACACACAAAAATAAAATAAAATAAAATGTAATAAAGATATTTGTATTGGTATCAGCGATATTGGCCTTTATAGTACTGGATAAATAAATATAATATAAAAATAACATATTTATATAAACTTTTAATCTATTTTTAATAATATTTTGAATATATACATTTTGTGTTTATAATATTATATAAATATATATTTAATATAATATAAATACATATGTAATATTTAATATGATTGAATATTTGATTTCATATTTAATATAATATTTTGTATTATGTTTAGACTGAATATATGTAATTTATATTTGATATTTAAAATAATTTTATAATCGTATAATCAAACTCACCTCCTTTGCTTGAGACCAACATGTAGTACTAAGGTGGTGCGCAATTAACTATTAGCAAATTTCCGTCTTCACGTCATTTGAAGTGATATATAGAGGTACAATTGTTCCCTACGTCATTTGCAGTGCCCTTCAGACTGAGCTCCCTACTTTTTAAGATGGCCTAATACCCTGTGAAGTCCATTTTGCAGGGCACAATCGGGCAATTGGAACAGTTGAAGTTTGGACACCACTATCCTGGCACTAAACCCAAATGATCAAGATATCCTTCTGTTGTGAAATAAAAAAGGGTAAAGTTTAAAGTTGTATCCTTTTCATTTCTGTAACCACGAATTGTTTTAATCGATATATCTGAGTGTGCTTTGGCTAGACGCTAACAATCCTGTCACTAGTTATAAATGGATACAGACATTCTGGTCTGTACTTGAGGTTGCATGATAAAAAAGCGTAGTTGGCGAAGGCCCCTGATGCAAAGTGAGCCTTGACATAGCAAATCACTTTCTGAAGGTTTTAACATGAGGGGAACACAATTCCATATTGACTTCTATCGGATCCTTATCCAAGCACTCAAAATGTGGCATTCGGGCTTTAGCAACCAGTACCACAACCTCAAAAAACCTGCTTTCTATTCAGAAGACATGTCCCAGCATTCAAACTCACCGTAATCATGCTAAAAACACAAGCCAGGCTGTGAATTCGGCCTTGTGTATCTGCATACGCTCTTGCCCCGCAAGTCCTGGATTGATAGTGGTCATGACTCGGCATTCATTAGCGATACTAAGCTGTGCTTGACTGCAAGAAAGTTTGGGATTTATGTCTGTCCAAGATTGCGGCCATTTTTATGTTGTGTAAATAAGCTACTGTAGGTAAACGTCATGTAGATGGTCTAATTTGAGGTCGGCCATGTCTGACTAAACGGTTTCCATTAAAGTAGCTTCACAGTACTACAAACTGACATAAGCACAGTGTGTTCTGGGTGGTTGCAAGGACGTTTTTAGGTGGTTGCTTGGGTGCTCTTGGTGGTTGCTACAGTGTTCTGGGTGGTTTCCAGGGCATTGCTATGCTGTTGCTAAGGTTTCTTAGGGGTTCTTAGAGCGTTGCTATGCAGTTAGGGGTCCTGGGCAGTTGATATAATGTTTTGAGTGGTTTCCAGGGCGTTGCTATGCAATTGCTAAGGTGTCTGAGGGGCTCTTGGTGCGTTGCTATGCAGTTGTTGGGGTGTTCTGGGTGGTTGCTAGGTCATTTGATGGTGGTTGCTAGGGTGTCTTGAGTGGTTGCTAGAGTGTTATAGGTTGTTGCCAGTTTGATTCTATGCAGTTGCTAGGGTGTTCTAGGTGGTTGCTAGGACATTTGTAGGTGGTTGCTACAGTGTTCTGGGTGGTTTCCAGGGCAGTGCTATGGTAAGGTTTCTAAGTGGTTCTTAGTATGTTGTTATGCAGTTGCTAGGGTATCCTGGCACGTTGCTACAGTGTTTTGAGTGGTTTCAAGAGCATTGCTTTGGAGTTGCTAAGGTTTCTGAGTGGTTCTTGGTGCATTGCTATGCAGTTGTTGGGGTGTTCTGGGTGGTTGCTAGGTCATTTGATGGTGGTTGCAAGGGTGCCTTGAGTGGTTGCAAGAGTGTTGTAGGTGGTTGACAGTTTGCTGCTATGCAGTTGCTTGGGTGTTCTAGGTGGCTGCTTGGGGATTTGTAGGCTGTTGCTACAGTGTCCAGTGTGGTTACTTTAGTAGTTGGTTTGCAGGACATTGCTATGCAGTTAAGTGGTCCTTATTGTATTGCTATGCAGTTGATAGGGTGTTCTGGGTGGTTGCTACAGTGTTCTGGGTGGTTTCCAGGTCATTGCTATGCAGCTGCTAGGGTGTCCTGGGTGGCTGCTATTGTGTTCTAGATGATTTCCAGGTTGTTGCTATGCAGTTGCCAAGGTTTTTTGAGTGGTTCTTAGTGCTTTGCTATGCAGTTGCTAGGGTGTCTTGGGTAGTTGCTAGATTGTTGTAGGTAGTTCCAGTTTGCTGCTATGCAGTTGCCAAAGTGTTCTGGGCAATTGCTATGGCATTGTAGGTTGTTGCTAGGGTGTTCTAGGTGGTTCCCAAAGTATTGCTATGCAGTTGCTATGGTTTTCTGTGTGGTTCTTAGTGCATTGCTATCTATGTCATCGCTAGGGTTTCCTGGGTGGTTGCTAAAGTGTTGTAGGTGGTTGCTAGGTTATTGCTATGTTGTTTGGGTTTTCTGAGTGGTTCATAGTGCACTGCTATGTAGTTGCTAGGGTGTTCTGGGTGGTTGCTAAGGCATTTGTAGGTGGTTGCTAGGGTGCCATGGGTGGGTGGCTGCTACTGCTAGAGTGTTTTGGATGGTTGCCAGCACTTTCCTATGCATTTGCTAAGGTTTCTTAGTGGTTCTTAGGGAATTGTTATGTTCGAAGTGGTTTCCAGGGTGTTGCTGCAGTATGCAGTAAGGTTTCACTTACCGCTTTGGCCATTGGGAGCAGTGTTTTGAATTTCGGTAAGCACAGACCGAATTCAGCTAAAGAAAAGTCAACCTACTGTTTATGATTTCACTGTGAGATCAGACTGGCTGTATCAGGCCTTTGGTGGATCAAACATTTGACTATTGGAAACTGATTTTAAATGTACATGTGGCAGATCCAGACGCCGTTCTTGGGTTTAGCATGCTGGATGAATCTATTTCCCCGGCCCGGAGAGGGGCTTCCAGCTGAATCAACTCCTATAATAACACAACCATGCCCACTGGCTGATTCTATTTAGCCAAAGGTCAAGAGTACTTAATAATATTTAAAGAGACAGGCAGATATATCTTCATAAAATCCTATAAGATTCTGTAGAACAGAATTATCTGGTTCCAGAAGTAAAAATCGAATTTATTGTTCCCATAGGAGAATTGATTATTAACAATAACTTATAAACATTTAAAGAGTTCAGAAGTTGTTAATCGATGGTATATGCTTCTGCTGAGACCATCAGTCCACATTATTTCATCTTAATTTTAAAAACAATCTGAGAATTACATCAAACAAAGTGCGCCAAAAGAGCTCTGCAGCAAAAACCAACACACATAACGCACTGTGAAGGACTCAATCAAGTCGGTCTTCCTACACTCTCAAACTACTAATATATTTGTATGTATTTGAACATTTAGCAATAAACTTTAAATATATTGATTCTATAGTTAATAATCAACACATTTAAATCAATAGTTTTATATGTTTGAATTGTTTTTAATTCAATTGCGCCATTTGCAATGCTTCATGGGATTGTAGTTCATTCCTTAATTAAAGACGTTAAAGGATTAGGTCATCCAAAAATGAAAATTCAGTCATTGTTTACTCACCACTGTGTTGTTATAACCCTACATGACTTTCTTTCTTTTTCTTAACACAAAGGGAGAAATTGTGAAGAAATGTTGTTCTCAGTTATGTCATACAATGGCAGTTTATGGTGACCACCTCTTCAAGCTTCAAAAGAACACAAAATTATAATTCAGAAGTCTAATAATTGTTCACTGACCATTGATCTCCTGTGTGCGTTCATGATAGGGCACAAGAGTAACAGTTCTCGCAGCCCCCTCGTGACATTGGGACGTTCAAGCGAAAACTCATTTGTTTATCTAAAAACAGGTCCTCCACAGCGATAGTGACAACAGAACACAACACAGCTGCACACAAAACAGAGAACAGAACTTATTAAACATGTCTGAAGAGTTTGTAGTTGAAGAGTTGATGCATTTCTATGCCCAGCCTTATTTTTTTTAACAGAGTACTCGGAAATCAAACAGAAAGACAGAGGAGGCTACAGGCAGCCACAGTCAGATGTCGAAAATAGAAAACAAGCGATCGATAGAATGTTCCGTCGCTCCTCACTGCTGGTTAAGATAAAAACTCTGATTACTATAGAAAATATATCTTATATCGCGTGTCGTTTGCCATCAGGTTAGGACACGGTGTGACTGTGGCTGCCTGTAGCCTCCTATATGTTTCTGTTTGATTTCCGAGTGCTCCGTCCAAAACATAAGGCTGGGCATAGAAATGCATAAATTTTTGCATTCTTTTGAAGCTTGAAGAGGTAGTCACCATAAACTGCATTTGTATGACATCACTGAGCACAAAATGTTTTCACAATTTCTTCCTTTGTGTTAAGAAAAAGAAAGGGGGCCTGGGTAGCTCAGTGAGTATTGATGCCGACTACCACCCCTGGAGTCGCGAGTTCGAATCCAGGGCATGCTGAGTGACTCCAGCCAGGCCTCCTAAGCAACCAAATTGGCCCGGTTGCTAGGGAGGGTAGAGTCACATGGGGTTACCTCCTCGTGGTCGCTATAATGTGTGGTTCTCCCTCTCGGTGGGGCGCATGGTGAGTTGTGCATGGATGCCGCGGAGAATAGCGTGAAGTCTCCACATGCACTACGTCTCTGCGGTAACGTGCTCAACAAGCCACATGATAAGATACATGGGTTGACGGTCTCATATGCAGAGGCAACTGAGATTCGTCGTCCGCCACCCGGATTGAGGCAAGTCACTACACCACCACGAGGACTTAAAAAGGGGAGAAAAGAAAAAAAAGAAAAAGAAAAAGAAAGAAAGTCATACAGGGTTATAACAACACAGGGGTGAGTAAAAAGAATTTTCATTTTTGGGTGAACTAATCCTTTAAGTACACAGTCTTGTACCTTTGTATTTTTGTCTGATTATCAAATACTTTTTGCTTCAAATCAAAGTTTGTAATGTTGTGATTCATCTCGAAGCTTGTTGGTTTGTTTCATGACTTAAAACTATTTAACAAAGGATTTTTTCGAAATCACTATGGGAAAAATGAATGGGAAAAATACTTCCGGAACCAGGATGGCAGAAAAGGTGGTTTAGTGTTGGCTAAAAATCTTTAATTTATATCTATTTGTACATAATTTTTAATCTATTTCTGTCTATCTGCCTTTAAGTGTACAGAATAGTATCTATTTTTTAAATACATTTTAAGATATCTTCTACATTTTGAATGAATTAACTCTTGGGTCTACAACAAGCTAAGCTAAACATTGTTGTTTTATACCCCATGGAGAAGCAATTTGTGTGAATTCGACCTGCATGTCTGTTTGTATTTACATGACATCATCCTTTGTCTTTTTTTGAAGTCCTCTTGGAAATGCATTTCATCTGAAACACAAAACTGTCTGCACACACACAAACATGTGTGACATGTTTTTCATGTGGCGTGAAAATGCACCGAAACATGCTGTCCTGGCAATTGGACTCCATAAAACCAATAGACTGGTAGTCCTTTAAACATTTTAATGAACCTAAATCAAAAAATTACACTCACGGTGACAAACAAGACCATCGTTTTATGGGGACACTTCAAATACAGCTGTGCCGCAACAATCGCCGCATGAGCGACTTTATATTGAGGTTCAATCCATCAAGCGCCCATCTGGTGTAATAGTGAGCTTGTTTTGAAGTGCGCTCTTAAAAACTGTAAAAGAAGTGATGTCTATGAACAAAGCATTCCTGTGGTTTGTTGGTTTCTCTCTGTCAACAAAAATGAACCATCTTTACAGATTAATGACATAGTTCCATTAACAGGAAGTTGCTCTTGAATCATTACTTCATTTTAAGTCTAAGTCCAATTTTGTGCCCGCCACGTTTACATTTGTTAGAATATCCCTACTACAGGCCTTGTTTCTCATTGGAAGCAGTGAAAATGGATAGCAAATGAAGACTTTTTAATATTGGATTCATGAAATTAATCACTTGACTTTATTGTATTTATAATCAATGAGATAATTAAATGTTCAATGCCATCACTTTTATTTATTGTAACGCAATTGGCACATTTATCGGTTTCATTCTATTCTGTGTGATTTCTGGTGCCATATTCAGCTCGTTTAAAAGGATTTCATCACTTTCACCAAGACTAAACTTTAAAATGCAAAAATGAATAACATTTCTGTTATTGTTTAATCATTAGGGGTTTAAAGGAACATTCTGGGTTCAATACAAGTTAAGCTCAATCGACAGCATTTGTGGTATAATGTTGATTATTCTTAAACAAAAAGCAAAAATCGAGTTTACAGCGAGGCACTTAAAATGGAAGTGAATGGGGCCAATTTCTAGAGGGTTTAAAGGCAGAAATGTGAAGCTTATAATTTTATAAAAGTACTTACATTAATTCTTCTGTTAATACTCATGTATTATTTGAGCTGTAAAGTTGTTTAAATCATAATATTTGGTGATTGAGCTTCACTTGTATTATGAGTGAACCCTATTTTAATTGTAGGGTTTGAATTTTATTATTATTCTCAACTAAAACCGACGGTGGAGACCAAATCGTAAGGTCTAGAGACATGAAATTTGGTGGAATGGTAGTACTATTGCTCGCTACTCAGGCACCAGGATTCGTCCCAATTGGACAATCGGGGGAGCAACAGTGCACAAAACAATATAATCACACATTTTTGGCCATAACTCCTGAACCGTATGTCACACACCCAATTAAGCCTTATTTTATTGGAATCCTTGGTTCAAGGCGAACAAAACATATATCTCCGATTTAATTTCCACCATTAAATTTCTTTGAAAAATGTAACCAAAAAAAAAAATAATAATAATAATGTATTAACTGATTGTATATTTATTAACAGTCATTTTGTTTAAAGTGGCAACAAATCTCTGCATAGCAAAAAAAATAAATAAATAAAATAAATGCTTTGAATTGCTTGGATTACTGTATTACCACTAGTTTTAGACTAATCATAAATCTACAACTCCCGGTAACTCTAATTCTATTGTTGGTTATCATGAGTTGTAGGCATACTGTATGGTATTAACCCATAACAGGCACTGCCACCTAAACATCACACACACAGTATCAACCAAAACCATCCTGCACAGATGTGGAATAGTATATTTTTTGCATTGCCATGGCAGCGTTATTCTACTAAGCATGCTGAGTATTAAATCTAAGCTTTACAGTATTAGCTGCTCAGAATATGCTTATTAAATGTACTCCATATAATCCTGTGGAATCATATGTGTAATCATGGGTGGTTGAAGTCAGGGATGCTTTTCGCCACAAGAGGGAGTGTTTTTTTTCTTTCGTATTGCTTATGCATACGTTCTGTCTCTGACCTGTAGAGAAAACTACATGTGAGTAGTTGACAAATAACATGAACCTTTAGGTTAAAATGTATATTTACAGTATGTATAGGTGAAAGTGTATTTCTTTTTAGCTTTTGTGCAGTTCACTTCCAGGGATGTTCCAGGTGCAATGCAAGTTCAGCTCAATCGACAGCATTTGCGGCATCATGTTGATTAATACAAAAAATAATTTTGACTCGTCTTTATTTAAAAAAGAGAACTAAAATTGCGGTTACAGTAAGGCATTTGCAATAGAAGTGAATGGGGCTAGTAAATAAACAATTGAATACACACCGTTTTAGAGTATAGCCACAAGATTTAAACATTATACATGCTAATATGATTTGAGTGCCTCAATGTAACCTCGATTTTTGCTTTTTTAAATAATCGAGGGACGAGTCAAAATAATTTTTTTTGTGGTAATCAACACCGTGAAACAAATGCTGTCGATTGAGCTTAACTTGCATCGAACCCAAAACAGATCCATATGATATGGCCTAACCCTTACCCCTAACCCTTCTGCAGAAAAGGAATTTTTAAGTACACATATTTCACGTAGTCTCTCGATATGATTATCTTATACTATCTTAATATGGGATCCATTTACTCTCCATTTAATATCACTGATGCCAATGAGAAACCATTGAGATAATAAAGAGACCTCGTATGGGATTATCTGAGGGCATGCACCCTAATCTGCTTCAAATGCATTGACTGATATACCCTAAAAACATCTGATATACCATGTTTGCACCCACTGATCTTGTGACATGCAAAACATTTTTGGTGGTACGTTGAATGTAGAGAAAGGCAAACATGCAAGCAAGGACTTGGCTTCAACTTATGTAAGAATCTTCTCTCCTAGCCCTCCCCTTGTAGCTCAATTTAATAAATATCAACCATGAGATGTGAATGCATGGAATGATCACTTGGTTGCATGATTGTGCAATGGACTTACAGCCAATTTCATTATGAAAAGGGAGGGCAGATCCTTCATGCCTTTCATTTGCAGTCTTTGCAGCGCAAGCACGTGTGCTGTGCCTGTAAAATGCTCTCATCTGCCAGTGTAAAGCTGAGGGGGCGTGGATAAGGGCTTGTGTTACCTGCCCTAGACTTTCACCTGCGAAGAAATGGGAAGAATTTAACAAACCAGCAGCAGCAGTCCATGAGCTCTGGAACTTAAAACCGTCTGCATTCCACCAGAGAGAGAGAAGAAGGCGGAACTTTATACTCACGACAGGTTCACCTGAAAACACTGGACTCGCTCCTCCTTAAAAAACACAGAGTTTGCAACCCTCAATCTTCAAAACCTTTCGCTTTCAAACCTGAGAACGAGACAGCAAATCATCCTTCGGCTGTTTCTGAACACTGACTATGGCTCTCAGGTTTCTGAAAAACTCATTGGAGAAGACACGTTGGAGAAACAGAAACGGTGTGTTTACCTGCACAGGTGGGATGGAGTGGCCGATGTGAGGTGGATTTTCTTCACCGAATGGACACCATGATCAGACCCCTACGACTGTGGATCTTTAATGTGCTCCTGTGTTTCGGCATCATATATTCCAGACTTGGGTAAGATCTACATCATGACACTTGAATTTGTTTGCTCTGGAAGTTTATCTGTTTGTTACTTTTGGGGAACTAACAGGGTATACTCCATCTAAAACCTTTTAACAGCTTTTTGGAATTTTTGTACTCTTAAAAATGCATTTGTCATACTGCAGGACCATTTAAAGGAATATCCCGGGTTCAGCACAAGTTAAGCTCAATCATCAGCATTTGTAGCATAATTTGTAGCACAAAAAATAATTTTGACTTGTCCCTCCTTTTCTTTAAAATAGCAAAAATGGAGGTTCCAGTGAGACACTTACAATGGAAGTGAATGGGGCCAATTCTAGGAGGGTTTAAAGGCAGAAATGTGAAGCTTATAATTTTATAAAAGCACTTACATTAATTCTTCTGTTAAAACTCATGTATTATTTGAGCTGTAAAGTTGTTTAAATCGGCATTTTTACGGGATTAAAGGGTTTACGGCTTTACATCTTCATGGCAACGAAGTTGTAAAATTAAGTATGACTTCACTAAAATAATGTTAACGTGCATATTGTTTAAGTCTTGTGGCTATACTTTTGAAATAGTGTGTATTTTAACGTTTTAATATTTACGGATTGGCCCCATTGGAATCCAACCCAGATCCTTGCTTTTCGATGGTAATCAGCATTATGCTACAAATGCTGTCAATTGAGCTTAACTTGAATTGAACCCGGAATATTCCATTAAATTGAACTATTGAATGCAATTTTTTTTTTTTTTAATCTTAAAAGAACGGATGACCAATTACAGGACCTAAAAGATACTGTTTGCCTTATGCATTAATATAAATGTTAACTAAAATCTTGAAATCTAAAATCTCTAAATTTTGCATTTCTTGCATAAAATTTCGGAGGAATAACTTGAGTGTGCAGACATTTTTTTTTTTTTTTTGCATGTTTGTTGTGTTGTATCCCGCCCCTGTACCCAAGTTCCAACTTTTTCCCATTGCATTTATCAATGTCCAATGATGGCATTGCTTTTATTGTGATTATAAATGCAAACCATTGATCAAAGAGGCAGATCTGTGCACCTGTTTAAAATATGAGTTTAATGTCTTCTTTTGGTCTTTATAGCTGCTTTCCAATGCGTTTGGTCCATATAGTCATCTAGTTTAAAGGATGGCCCACACTGCTGTTTTGGCTCTTGTTCACCTCTCTGTACCCTCAGTAATAACAGCATGCCGAGTTGTATTTCCACATTCCTTAACCCGCCAGTTTTGTAAGACCTCACCTGAATTATTTACGGATATGTTTGTATTCCCTGTCATCTAGTCTATCCATTATTTACACATTGTATTTAACTCATTACTCTGGTTTATTTCTTATTTATGCTTTCATGTTTTATATTTGACAAATGCACATCATTTTGAAAAGTCATACTCTCACTTATGCAATCATTAGCCTATATAGAATCAGTATATCATATCTAGATCTACACATGCCCTGCTGCATGCATGAACAGATCGCAGTTTAATCAGCCTTTTGAAGTTGAAATCTATTAACGCCACAATGCAGAAAAAACACACACAGACACGAAGGGGTGAGACTACCAAATATCAAGAGTGCAAAACACAAACACACACACACACACACACACACACACACACACACACACACATTCATCTTGTTACAACAAGGCATAAATTAGGTTATTACTTGTTATTCTACTAATTTCAGGTATGCAAAAACTGACAAAAATAACCTCAAACAAATCAAACAAAATGATAAACTTTGACAAAAGTAGTCTTTAATAATGTTTAAATATATATATATATATATATCTAAATGCAGAACTTGTGACAAAATCTAGAAATCATCTTCTCTTCAACCAGGGTTGAATAAGTAGCTCTCTGGAGCCATCTAGTGTTTATACTTGTAATTTCATCTGGTTTTAATTTTTTTTTTAAATGGGCAGCATAGTTTGATTCTTGAGACTTTAAACTTTCAAATGGTATGTAATTTATGAGGATTGGTTCAGTATTTGAGAAAATATAAAATAAATAAATAAATAAAAATGTTCAAGCTCAATGTCATATAGATAAATAAATTAGTAAATAAAATAAAAAAAAGTCTAAATTTGAGTGCTTTTACATTATTTAATTTAGTGTTGTTACATTTCTTTCATAACAATTAAAAGAATTACACGTTTATTGTTTCTGGTCACTTTTGACCGGGAACAACTGGAACGTGATTTAATGATGAACAGTGCATTAGGGTTAAGATGGCTCACAAGACCTCATATGACGAACAGCATGCTTTGAGATCTCTAGATAACGTGGGGTCTTGTCAGGTCAAACCTGTTTTCCCACCCTGAGGCTTGATACCTGTCACCATACCCCCTTTACCCTCTTTCTGTATGATGACATACAGCACATGCAGGTACAAGCACTGCATTTCACGCACTGCATTAATAAAATTGGCCAACATATTTGTGGGTTATCCTTAGAACTGCAATACTTTGTGTATATCAACTAAACAAACGGTTCCTTAATGGTTCTTTAACTATATTAATAGTCCAATCTAGAACCACATCTACCTAAAGAACTGCTTTGGCTGAAATGGTTCTTTTTGTTGTTTTGTTTTTTTACACCTGCACTTTCAAAACAGGGTTTTAAGGCAGCCAAAAAGCACATAATCTTGTGCTAATTAGATTCCCCTATTTAGGCTATTTAGGTCTTCGTGGTGGTGCGGTTACTCACCTCACCTGGTGGAGGACAAGTCTCAGTTGCCTCCGTTTCTGAGACCGTCAATCCGCGCATCTTATCATGTGACTCGTTGTACATGACACCGCGGAGACTCACGGCATGTGGAGGCTCATGCTACTCTCAGCGATCCATGCACAATTTACCACACGCCCCATTGAGAGCGAGAACCACTAATCACGACCACGAGGAGGTTACCCCATGTGACTCTACCCACCCTAGCAACCGGGCCAATTTTGTTGCTTAGGAGACCTGGTTGGAATCACTCAGCATCCCTGGATTCGAACTCAAGACTCCAGGGGTGGTAATCAGCGTCAATACTTGCTGAGCTACCCATGCCCCTTTTTGCCTTTTTTTTTTTTTTTTTGTGGTTATCAAGATTATGCCACAAATGCTGTCGACTGAGCTTGACTTGTATGGAACCCCGAATATTCCTTTAAGTGGCAAAAAAAAAAAAAAAAAAAAAAAAAAATCGCAGGAGTAACCATAGCAACAGCAGTCTGCCAGAGCGTTTTCCGACACAATCATAATTGGATATAATACTCATAAAACATAAATACTGTCATTATTTGTCAGTTAATTATCGATTAACATATGGGCTACAACTTTAGAATTTTAATATGACGTTAAGCTAAGGTTTGGTAAACTTTTTGAGGCGCGAAAGACAATGTTGGTTGCGCGAGACGAACCTCAACAGATTTATTTATTTATTAAACAGTCATAAATTATACAACACTGGTAAAAAAAAAAAAAAAATAAATAAAAAAAAGAAAAAAGAAAAAAGAAAGAAAAATCTACTTTCAGTTGAATGGTAAAAATAAATAAATAAATAAATAAAAAACTTAAGATTGACCTTCAAAACGTGTTCTTTCATAATATAAACCTCTGAAGTGAAGCTAAACTCGTCTGTATAACAACATAAATACTGTCACTATTTGTCAGTTTATTATTGATTAACATATACAATTTTAGAATTTAGAATTTTAATGACGTTGAGCTAAGGTTTGGTTAACTATTTGAGGCGCGAAACGAACCTCAATAGATCGCGCACCAAAAAATAAAAAAATAATAAAAAAAAATAATAATAATAATAATAATAATAATAATAATATTTTTTATTTTTATTTTTATTTATTTTTTTTAGAAACAGTCAGAAAGTATGACTATTTAACACTGGTAAAAGTAAAAGTAAAATGTTTATTTTTAATAATTAAAATAAAAGAATAAATAAAATAAAACTACTTTCAGTTGAATGATAAAAAACCTTAAGATTGAACTTCAAAACATGTTCTTTCATTATAAAAACCTTTGAAGTGAAGCTAAACTGGTCTGGAAAACGGGTCCCGCCGGTCAACTCTGCCGCGGGCACGGACGGGCTGTCATGTGGCCCCTAGTGGCCCCTTTATGCTGGTGTGCACCAAAAGTGGGCGGATGATGGTGTGATGGTGCCGTCCTCTGCCCAATGGCAGCCCGGAGTCTCCGGAGAGAAGAGAGAGCCACTTCTCTTTCCATCCCCAAATCCATCAAGCCGCTCCGACCACACCGACTGAAAGAACTGCGCGATGACACACCGCGTCTCCAGAGCACACACACGCGTCTGGGAGTTACGCGCCGCGTAGAGGAAGCTCCGTAGCGAACATCACGGACGTGCAACGGGACCTAAACGCGTTTCTTTCTCTCAGTCAGTCAGAAAAGCGCCCGTTCGCTCCACATGTCACCATGATACTCTTCTCATCGCGTAGCGTGCTGCTGTCTGTGTATTATCCGCAGATCTTCCTCATCCTCACGAGCGGGAGCTACCTGTAAGTTTCCAAATCTGAAAAGAGACTCATTTCACAATCACTTTCAGTCAAACGTTTGGACAAACTTGACTGATTTTATGATATGTTTCTTGTGATGTTGAAAGCTCTTCTGGGAATTAGTCTTGTAGATATATTAATTGCATGAATGCCTTCACAAAAATATTTTAATTTATTATTATTTTTTAATGGATGAGTTGGAGTGCATAGTGAAGGAAAAGTAGCCAACAAGTGTCCAGCATGCATGGGAACTCCTTCCATGCTGTTTAAAAAGCATCCCAGGATGCACCCAATCCTATCAGAAGGTGTACATTCCAATTGGAATTTCTTCCATAATTTGGAACCAATCCACTGAAAAGGATGGAACTCTACTTATTTTCTATTGGAATAATGTCTCACTACTGGACAGATCATGGAAAGCTACTGGGGTTTTAACATTCTCACTGAATGCCTTTTAATGTGTTTTCATATCGGGAAATAATTTTTGCTGTGTGTGATGTTGGAATGCTTTGAGAAAATTCCTGTTAGGATTCTTTAGGATTGGTTGCGATTGATGATTTTTAAAAAGCTCAAATATAAGATCATTTTGATTTGCTTAACATTATTGGTCTCTACATAATTCCCAAACTTCCATTTGGATTATTTCATAGCATGACTTTAATATTATTCTAAAATGTGGAAAATGTTCATTATAAAGAATAGGTAGGTGTGTCCAAACTTTTGACTGGTAGTGTACATGCACATATGGATTAAAGTCTTATTAAAGGAAATCATGCATCTCTTCTGCAAATATTGAATGCATTTTACTAGATGCATTCAACTGTAATATTTGATTTAAATACGTTTTATAAATCTAGTCATGCGGTTATTATGAATGGGACATTTGGAAACCTTCATTGTTGTTTGGATCATATGCAAGATTCATTTAATTCATTTATTTAGATGTGATTAGACTATTTGATCCATGTAGGAATGTTAGAGGCTAAAGAACGTTGTTTTGGATGAGTGGCGTGTATAAGGGTGAAAATGTCCTTAAAGCTACAGCACTGTAAAACAAATGTTGTCAGATGATATAAAAATGTGCTTTCTGAGTTAACTGGTTTTGTTCAATCCATACTAATATTTAATATGACTGAATCAATCTAATGGAAGTGATTTTTCTAAGGTCAGGCCAACACTTACAGTGTTATGGAGGATCTAAAAGTCTTTCATTGTAAATCTGTTCTGTGTTGATAAATGTAAGTGTTCTGTGTTAAAGATGAATGGAAGAGAATTTCATTTGGCCACTGAGTGGCAGAGAAGTTCAGTTAGACTTATAGAAACAGTGTGTGTGTGTGTGTGTGTGTGTGTGTGTGTGTGTGTGTGTGATAAATCAAGTTACAGTACTTTGGTTTTACACCGGTTCATCATTTCAACCTGTCCACCTGTTCTAAACACTTTACAGTACAATATGTTTCTCGTTTTGCAATTGTAATTGATTATGTGTCTTCTAAAACAAAAAGTAGGGAGTTAAAAGAGCTAGTTGTCACACTATTTGAGCGTTACTATACCTATGTTTTTGCAAAATGATTTTTACGTGACTCATTGTACGTAATGCGACAGTTTCCTGGTGAAATGAACACTAGAGGCGCTACAACAACAACGACTTTTATTCACTTTCACGAGTAAAACAGCAGTTTATCAGTTCATAAACGCTTACTTTTTCCTTTAAGTACATGTAGAAACCATTTGTGTGACCATTTGTATTAGCATCCTATCCAAAGTGAACTTGAATCAAGTTAAAAACAACAAAGAGCAACACCTTTGACTGGCAGTTATAAATGTAATATCCAAGCTAGTCTCTTTTCCTAATAATTCCTTCCAAAACCCTTGTTCGAATCCCTCTTTGTTAAATGACCTCCAGACAAAGTGCTTAATTTTGCAGTCGGAAACCCCAAGCTGAAATTTTAAAATAGATGTGGCTTTTTGTTGCCGTTTAAGTGGGAAAGTCTATGTATAGCGTTGGTTTGCACGTCACGAATGACACCACTGTTTGGGTTTACATTTTACCATCTTTAGCAAATTTGATACATTTTGTGGAACTATGGGTTTTAAATAGAGTATAAAAAGGAAAAACGTGGTTTATTCTTTATATATGGACACGTTTGACTCTTTGAGGAAGTTTGAGGGTAATGAAGTGAAGGTCGTGGTACATTTAGAAGCATTAAGGATTCGCTCTCACAGAGGAAATCTACCTCATTTGAACACTTCTCAATATTGTGTTAAATTCTTGGTTTGCAACTTTGCAAATCTGTTGCTTTTCCAATTTGAACCAGTATTTAGAAGGAAAGTTTGGTTTATAACACTGAAATGCAGGACTGTAACTGATATTTAGAATAGTGGCAGATAAATATGCGGTTTTTCAATGAAAAATTCAAGTTTTATATTTGGTCCCTTCCAATCTTCTCAAATGTATCATAAAACAATACAGTTTTGACACGTCAGAGACAGCAGCTTCATTTGTTGTGTAAAATAAAACCACATTAAAATTCTTTTTCAAACCCGCAACCCTGAAACTCAAAACCTCCTAAAATCGCCATCATAGCTGCATAAATATTTAACCTCTGACACTCTTTGTTCATTTTAGACAATGATAAACAAGTTATATTCATGAAGAATATCAATTCAGTAATCCATATTTAAAAGAAAAAAAATCACACATAAGACTTCTTAACATCTCGATTGTTTCTTCTAGACAGCAATGAGATTAAATGGAGACCAAACTGAGACTTTTGCATTTCTCAGATGTTCCTCTTGACAAAAAATTATCTCAGTAATCTCACATGTGTCTGCTCTAGAGTTGTGCTCAGATTTGCCGAGATAAAAAAGCCTAAGAGCTCAATATGAACATTTCTCATAAAATTCTCCCAAGAGCAAATGACCCGATCTACTCTTTCCAAATTCATTTTATAGACTCGTACTTAATAGTTGTCTCATTTGTGTCTATTTTTATTTCTTCCGATGTATTTCAGGAGAAACATCTGAAATATTGATTAAGTACATAAATGAAAAATCCATTACGTCTCCTGAGCAATGAAAGAGCAACATCTAGTCTTAACAAATTGGAGTTTACAGGTATAAATGGGTCCATAAATGTCACATTTCCTCTTATTTTGAACGTTTGGGCATGTATAGTTTGTGGTTTGTGAGTTTTTGTCAAGCGCCTGGTGCCAGTTCACCCATGTTGGTAGTTTGGAGTTTGTTTTAGCTGGATTTGTTTTAAGTAGAACGGACCGGGTGATACTTCATGCCAAGAGCACAGGGAACATTTATTTTCTTGTGTTTAAAAGTAGAGTGCCTTTACTCATCCTGCGGATTATTTATTCGTCATTTACCAGGAAATCCTACTCATGTTTGAAATCATCCTTGCAGGACTGAACTGATTTATTTTGTCATATTTTATATGGACCACAGTTAAACTTACATTTGGAGCTATTTAAGTGTACATTTAAGTTGTATGACAGAGGATGAAGCACTATGTGTTACTTGTGTGGTCAACAGTGTTGGGGAAGCTACTTTGAAGCTACTGATGATTTAAAGTAGTTAAACTACAACTAAAATTGATCTGTGCTTTGAAACCGAAATTCGAAACATTGCCCCAATGGCCAAAGCGGTAACTGTTGTTGGGCGCATGTGCATCTGTGAGCTCCATTTTCCCAATTAGGTATAGCTGCAGGCCGGAGACCTCCAAATGGGGGCGGAATCTCCAATTGAGGGTGGGGTTACTCCAGAAGGGGGCGGAGTTATTCCAAAAGGGGGTTATGCCAACTCCAAAAGGGGGCGTC
Organism: Myxocyprinus asiaticus; assembly: GCF_019703515.2. Classification (NCBI taxonomy): domain Eukaryota; kingdom Metazoa; phylum Chordata; class Actinopteri; order Cypriniformes; family Catostomidae; genus Myxocyprinus; species Myxocyprinus asiaticus. The sequence goes on along the minus strand of NC_059389.1, from coordinate 2,639,167 downwards.
ACTTCCACTAACGGTTAAGGTTAGGGAAATGGTTAAGTAAGGGGCTCACTATATCTTTAATGGTGGTTTTGGAGCAATGCCTGCAGCTATACACTTTTCTGGGTGAAATGTCCACTGAGGGGCGCTAAAAGCGAGTTGCGAAGCGAGTTGTTTTCAGCTGTACAGGTTGTAAAACAGTGAAGAGGAATGTGTATTTTATCAAATTTACCCCCTACCCAAACCCTAAACCTTAACCTAATCATCTGTGGAGTAAAAATTTAATGTTAAAGGTAAAAAATGCAACCTCCGAATCACGCTCATCACTGATTGTGCGAACCTGATTACTTACTGGTTTTAACGCAGGATCTGAACCCAGGTCTCCCACGCTGTTGACACAACATGCTTCTGGTCGCGCAACACGCAAATTTAAACATGCCGGAACTGATGCAAAAATGTCTGATAGGGGATGACGCTTGGCATAATGTGGTTGATCCTAGTGTACCGGAGCAATCGTTAACAACATGCCGACTTCCCGTGTGATCGCGTTGTTTAAAAAAGTAGTTTGCTATCCGTAAATGTTTAAATGCTCAGGGGGAATTCACTAAACAGATGCGCCACTTTTGCGTGTGGTATTTTAGCTAACCACCCACAATTTAGTTTAACCAGCGCAATCAGCACTGAAATCACATTGCGTCTTGAGTATTTCAATGAGGTCATTGTCATTCCTTTTCGTGCAAACATGCCTCCTTTCGGTGTAAATTAGGCTTATTATAGATAGGACTTCAATTGCAAAAATGCCTTGTGCAATTTAGATCACGCTATTACCGCTGGATGAAAGCAGGCAGTAAAATATTTTTTTATATACAAGAAAAGTTTGTGTGCATTTTCTATCGATCATATGAGCAGTAATTCATCAAATAATAATCAAATGATGCAGAAGAGTGTTATAACCTGGCATATATCCAGATACATGGTGTGGTCAAGCGTACTTTCGGCATGTTAAAAAGATGATTCAGGTGTTTGGATCACAGTAGTGCTTTTATAAAATTATAAGCTTCACATTTCTGCCTTTAAACCCTCTAAAGATTGGCCCCATCCATTTCCATTGTAAGTGTCTCACTGGAACCTCCATTTCTGCTTTTTTTAAACAAAAGGAGGGACTCATAAAAATGTTTTTTGTGGTAATCAGCATTATGCCACAAATGCTGTCGAATGAGCTTAACTTGTATTGAACCCAGAATATTCCTTTAAGTATCAATTTAGTCTCTAAAATCTGCCAACAGACACAAACTATCGTTGACAGTAAGACTATTGAGTTATGAAATTCATGTGCGTAGTGTAGCTCATCATTTGCTCTTGAAAGAATTTGATGAGAATGTTTGAGTTCTTATTGAGATCTCTGACTTTTGATTGCTGATTTTGGTACCTCTGCAAATCTGTGCACAGTTTGAAACTTTGTTGAGATCTCTTCTTAAAAGACACTTTCCTTTTAATCTCATTGGTGTCTTTGAGAAACAAGTCATTAAAGACATTAAAGAGATATCATATAATGGGCTCTGAAGAATACTGTCTATATTCAACTTGTTTAACCAGAAACAACGTCACTCAGTTCTTTATGACTGTGGATGAGCAAGACACCCATAATAAGAGGTTTTAAATCAAGTCCAAATAAATAAAAAGGGCTTGGAACGTTTCAATTGTTTCTAGAGAAGACCATGTTCTGTAACACAATCTAATTTATGTAGCTATGAAAAAACATTTGGAAACGATTCATGTTCACACTACACAAGCATCTTCTCTGTGTTTTGTTGATTTTATTGGTTGTTTGTGCATGCATATTTGCATATATTTGAGGAATCAAATAATCCATTTAAGTTTGAAAACATCCGCTTTTGTTTTCCGAAGTATGTGACTATGGAGAGCATTTTCGTAAGTCTCCATCCAGTGTGGATGTGAGGCGTAAACGTAGCGAAATCAATGCATTAGTGTGGACGTGGCCTTAGAATTTGGTTAAAACGAGCTACCTATCTGCTGAGCGAGAGATTTGGCAGCAAAACATTATTGTACTGGTGTCGTCTCTCAACAATTGTGCCTTCTAATCATGACTGTGTCTTACCTAATGCCACAGCACAAGGTTCGGATCGCTTCAAGGAAACACAGCATTGTGCCCGTCTATTAATGTGTGGCTCAATGCTTGTTTGTCTTTGTTGAAGGTTTCAAATATACATACACTTTTAGCTGCTTGCGCCTCGCAAACTGAAACAGTACGCCGCGATTATATGCAGAAACAAGAGATGTTTCTTAAACAGAGCGAGAGAGAGAGAGAGGGAGAGGTCTCCGTTGCACATGTGGTTTTGTATTTAAGAGTAATTCTTAAGCCTTTGTGGACATGGAAACACAACCAGACAAGACATTCTGCGTTTTGTTCCACACAGTTCCTGAAGGGAATCTATAAGTTGCAAATATTCTCCCCACGACACCAACTCCTGTGTCCTTTTTCTGCTGATACACACATTGCCTGTTGCGACTTGCCTGCCCTGCAGTAGAGTCGTCCGCAGTCGGCGACGTCATTCTTCAAAGTTGGCATGCGTCTCCCTGTGCTTTTGCTGTCTCTGACATGTTTGAAAGACACATTTCTGAGTGGGTTCAATGCTCGTAAACACAGAAGCCCTCTTGTATAGCAGCGCGGGTTTGTACAAACACAGAGAGCCGAAAATACTCAGTGTGCATGTTAAAGAGATTGTTAAGTGCTGTATCAACACATAAAGCCATTTGATGAGAGATACAATGTGCTTACTGTATATGACAGAGTTTGTGTGGCCACAGTTGCATGAAAATATGGCTTGATGATCAAAACAACAATATCTTATCTTTATAATCAGTAAGACACATCATTCTTGTTTGTTTATTCTGTCATGTTCAGTTATGATCAGTTATGTTATGGTCTATTCTATTCAGTTGTGTTGCTCTATTTGATGCTATTAAATTGATTCAATTTTATTCTACTCTGAAGTTAGGTGTTGCTTGATCCTGTTGTACTATTCAAATCAACTCTATTCTAATCTATTCCATTTTGTACTTTTCTTTTGTTCTATTCTATTCATGTTCTGTTATGTTGTTTATTTTATTGTATTTAATTACAGTCTGTTTATACAATTCTATTATGTTCACATTCTATTCTATTTGATTATGTTCCTCTATTCTATTCTATTCATGTTCAATTATATTGTTCTGTACTATTCTATTTATTCTGTATATTTAAATGTTGTTTATTCTATTCTGTTCCATTCTATTCTATTCCTTTATTGTATTATTTTCTATTATTTTCCATTATTCTATTCTATTCATGTTCAGTTGTATTGTTCTGTACTTTTATATTCATTCTGTAGGATTTAATTCCGTTCACTCTGTTCTATTCTATTCTATTGTGTCCAGTTATTAAATTCTATTGCATTAGTTTCTGTTATTTTATTCGACTATATTCTTTTCTATTCACGTTCAATTATATTGTTCTGTACTATTTTATTGATTCTGTTATATTTAACTATGTTCTGTTAATACAATTCTAATATGTTCACATTCTATTCTATAACATTCTATTATATTCCATTATATCCAGCTATTCTGTTAATTTTCCATTATTTTATTCTATTCATGTTCAATTATATTGTTATGTATTGTTTTATTTATTATGTTGTATTTAATTCTCTTTATTCTATTCTGTCCAGTTATTCAATTCCTTTCTGTTATCTTCCATGATTCAATTCTATTCTATTCTTGTTCAATTATATTGTTCTGTTCTGTTTTATTTATTCTGTTGTATTTTAATTCTATTTTATTCCATCCATCCATCCATGTTCTATAGCTGCTTGTCCTATGTAGGGTCGCGGGTAGTGCTAGAGCTTATGCCAACTGTCTCGGGCCGAAGGCAGGGAAACACCCTGGACAGGTGGCCAGTCCATCACTGGGCTAACACACACTGATATACACATTCACACTCTAACTCACACCTATGGGCAATTTACAGTCTCCAATTCTCAGTTCTATTCTTCACTTTTATTTTCCATTATTCTATTCTATTCATGTTCAGTTGTACTGTTCTGTTCTTTTTTTTGTTTTGTTTATTCTGTTGGATTAATTCTGTTCACTCTATTCTATTGTATTCTGTCCAATTATTCAATTCTATTACATTATTTTCTGTTATTTTATTCTACTATATTCTTTTCTATTCACATTCAATTATATTGTTCTGTACTATTTTATTGATTCTGTTATATTTAACTATGTTCTGTTTATACAATTCTAATATGTTCACACCCTATTCATTAACATTCTATTCTCTTCCATTATTTTATTCTATTCATGATCAGTTGTATTGTTCTGTTCTATTCTATTTATTCTGTGATATTTTAATTCTGTTTATTCTATTCTATTCCATTCCATTCTATTCTCCTCTTTTATTTTCCATTATTCTATTCTATTCTATTCTGTTCTGTACGTTTTTATTTACTTTGTTGGATTAATTCTGTTCACTCTATTCTGTTCTGTCCAGTTATTCATTTCTATTACATTATTTTCTGTTATTCTATTCTATTCTATTCTATTCTATTCTATTCTATTCATGCTCAATTGTTCTGTACTATTTGATTGATTCTGTTATATTTAACTATGTTCTATTTATAAAATTGTAATATGTTCACATTCTATTCTATTCTATTCCATTATATCCAGTTATTCTGTTATTTTCTATAATTTTCCATTATTTTATTCTATTCATGTTCAATTATATAGTTATGTATTGCTTTATTTATTCTGATGTATTTAATTCTCTTCATTCTATTCTGTCCAATTATTCAATTCTTTTCTATTATCTTTATTATCCATTATTCTATTCTATTCTATTCTAGTCATGTTCATGTATATTGTTCTGTTCTATATTTATTCTATTTTATTTAAATCTGTTCTGTTCTAGTTTACTCTACAGTTATGTGTTGGTCTATTGTGTTTATACAATTCTATAACGTTCACGTTCTATTCTGTTCTTTTTCCGTTCTTTTCCGTTATTCTATTCTATTCTCAGTAGTGTTCAGATCTTAGTAGAAACAGTGGCAATACTAGGAAGTGAGCAATCTTTTTTCAAGGACAGAAATTACTAATTTCATTTCTGAAATTCTTTATTTGCTCTTCATTTAATGTCATTGTTGTCTAGGAGAATCAGTTGAGATATTAAAAAGATCTCTGTGTTTTTTCTTTCCTACTGGTACTGTTAAAGTTGTGACAGTAATTTACACACTTTAATGTTTATAGACAGAGTGTCATAAGCTGTTCGCCATACTCTGTGAAGTCATGTTTATTTGATGTACATAGAATGTCTTCAGTTTACAGATTCAACTGTGTTTACTAGTTTGTTTCTCTTCTGTCCTCCAGGGCTCTTTCCTCTGTGGTGGCCCTCGGTGCCAACATCATCTGCAATAAGATCCCCGGTCTCGCCCCCCGCCAGCGCGCCATCTGTCAGAGTCGACCTGATGCCATCATCGTGATCGGAGAGGGGGCACAGCTGGGCATCAACGAATGCCAGTACCAATTCCGATATGGCCGCTGGAACTGTTCAGCGCTGGGTGAACGCACAGTCTTCGGGCAAGAGCTGCGAGTAGGTCAGTCGTTGGCAAACATCTTTGGCACGATTGCTTTGTTTTGGGGGTGGTGACGTTGAAGATTAAATGTCTGGACAAAGTTTGGTTGCAGAATAAATTATCAAAGGTGATAAATATGCCTATGAATAGTGTGGCATTTGTAACCAAAATGTCAGTATAAAGTCCAATGTTGCCTTCAAGTGATTTCTGTTTAAGTGCACTTTAAATAACTGTTTAAAAGCAAATTAGCAATCAGATAAAAGACAATTTCTGCAAAGAAAAGAGTCATTTATTCCAATCGATGTTGCTCAGGACAATCTTTAGGCTTTTGGGAAGCCTAACAATTTTTCATTACATTCTTTTAGTCAAGCCGTTTTAATTTTTGTGATTGCAGTTCTGAATGAACACAACTGAATGAGTCTCATATAAATACTGCTCTTATTACACAGGATACAATCTTCTTACCGTGACAAAAGCACTTAATTCTTTTTAGAAACGGGCAGACGTAGTGATATGAAAGACAGCTCTCTCTCTCTATGCTGTGGTTAACACAAACCAAACCCTGGTTACACACGAAATGCCACACGGATCACACTCTCACATACTTGACCCTTAGCTGATTGCAAAAGCGTTTTTGTATTGGTGTTTTGACTGATGTTGCATTGATTTAATAGTCTAACTGATGGCCTGCTCTGTTTGCCGAATCCAGCCCTGTTATTTTGATCACAAATTGGCCGCACACATACCACGTTAGAAACATTGCTCTGGCTTTTAGATGCTATCAGCTACAGTTTGCTGCAAAAACATCTTAATACCACAGGCTATGTTTGGAATAGCTTATAAAATGTTCTGAGTGGTTGTTAGCGTATTACTCTGCATTTGCCAAAGTGTTTTTTTTTTTTTCCAGAGTGGTTTTTAGTGTGTTATTAAAGACTATTTAACCTGAGATGAATTACTTGTATGAAAATGAATGGGAGAAACTGGAACACGCAATATGGCAGATGTAGAAAAGGAAGTTCCGCCTTGCAGGTAAAAGAGCCAATCATCTTTCAGATACAGTCAACTCGAGAACATGCATGCATTTTCTCGTGTGATCTGAGCTTAAGAAATACAAATTATGATACTATTGTTGACAGATTTAACTGCTAATTTGAAATATGTTCTTTAATTGTAAACTTGACCAACCGTTTTGCCGATTTTGGTCTTTCCCCAATAAAGTTGGTAGAAGTTGTACTTTTCTGCTGCTTGTGTTATTGGAAATAGCTGCCCGGGAGCGTTCTCAAGAAGGCCCCTGAGTGGACTGATTTGAGAGGGCTTTAGGGTGCTTTCACACTTGGTTTGATTGCTTGGACCAAACCCAAGTTTGTTTCCTCCCCCCTCCCCCTGCCCCCGCTGGTCTCTGTTCACATCATATTTTTTGGGTCTGAACCGCGGTCCGATTATGCCATCAACGTGAGTACAAGTGGCAGCTGTTTACCACTGTATCTAGGTAACAACTCGAGAAGATGTCACTGTGTTAAGTGAAGTATTAAAGTTTGTCTTTTTGGATTTACCATGAAAACTTGCCATGCACAGAACGACACTTGTGTTCGTCTCCCGCGGATGCATTGAATGTGCATTGATGTGATGAATATTAGCGTTTGTCCGCCGCTAGCCCACGGATGCGCTGCAAGAGATGTGAAGAATGTGAGCTGCTCTCTGAAGGCGGTGTATTTGGACACAAGCAGGTATGAGAAATGCATTTTAGTCGCAAATTAAGACGCAATTTAACGTCATCACAAACAGTTCACTTCCGCGATTTGGTACGATTGTGTTCATATCAGCAGAGAACCGTACTGAAGTTCACATGAACCGTACCTCAGACCACCTTTTCAAGCGGACATGGGTGCGGTTCGCGGGGTGTGCACCTGAGTTCGGAAAACAGTGTTCACATTATCTAAACGAACCCAACTTTGACGTCATTCGACCCCGGATATGCACCAAAAGTGCAAGTGTGAAAGCACCCTTAGTGTTACTCTGCATTTGTTAAGGTGTTTCGAGTGGTTGTTTGCATGTTACTCTGCCGTTTCTGAGCCTTCTGAGTGGTTCCCTTAATAAAATCGAGAGTTCTGGCAAACTTGCTGCAAAATTGCCACAAAATCACCACTCATTAGTTTCACATGCAAATGAGCTTTATGCCAAACTCTTAATTGTCACCAAAGCAAACATTTGCGGTGAATTGCAACCTCATTTGCATGTGAAAATAATGAGTGGGAAATTTGCGGCAAGTTTGTCAGAACTCTAAATTTTTTGTAAGGGTTGTAAGCTTCTGAAGCGATCGGAGTGGTTGTTATCATGTTTCTCTGCAGTTTCTGAGGTGTTCTGACTGGTTGTTAGCATGTTTCTCTGTTTTTAGAGGTTGTTAGCATGTTACCCTGCAGTTTCTGAGGTGTTCTGAGTGGTTGTTAGCATGTTTCTCTGCAGTTTCTGTGGTGTTCTGAGTGGTTGTTAGCATGTTACTATGCAGCATGTGAGGCTTTCTGACTGGTTGTTAGCATGTTTCTATGTTCTGAGTGGTTGTTAGCATGTTTTTCTGCAGTTTCTGTGGCGTTCTGAGTGGCTGTTAGCATGTTTCACTGTTTTGAGAGGTTGTTAGCATGTTACCCTGCAGTTTCTGAGGTATTCTGACTGGTTGTTAGCATGTTTCTATGTTCTGAGTGGTTGTTAGGATGTTTCTCTGCAGTTTCTTTGGGTTCTGAGTGTTTGTTAGCATGTTTCTCTGTTTTGAGAGGTTGTTAGCATGTTACCCTGCAGTTTCTCAGGTGTTCTGAGTGGTTGTTAGCATGTTACCCTGCAGTTTCTCAGCTGTTCTGAGTGGTTGTTAGCATGTTACTCTGCAGTTTCTCAGGTGTTCTGAGTGCTTGTTAGTATGTTTTTCTGTTCTGAGTGGCTTTCTGTGCACTTGTGTACAGACCTCCCAGATTTAATAAGGAATTCATCCAACAATTTTTGGAATTTCTCTCTGGACTGGTGTTTCGTGGTGACAGACTCCTGATTCTTGGGGATTTTAATATTCATGCTGTCCACCAAAACCTCTGGTAAATGAATTTATCTGAGTCTTTAAATTTTGTACGACATATCACTGGTCCTACTCACAATATGGGTCATCCATTAGATCCTGTGATATCTTATGGTCTTTCTGTATCCAACTTAGAGGTCTTAAATATTGGCATTTCTGACCATTATTAAATAATGTTTGAGTCTGTCTCTACTTGTCCTCTCCCTACTTTTTCTCAGCCCTTACGTCACTCCTGGTCCATTCACTCGTCTACTGCCGGTCTTTTTTCAGAATTTTATCTAACGCATTTCACAGATGATGTCTTAGCTGGACTCGACACTGAATCATTGATTGAAGCTTTTAATAAATCTTGTACTTTTACACTTGATAATGTCACTCTGCTCAAGCCAAGGAGAATTAAGGGTGTTTCACAGCCTTGGTTAAATGACGTCACCGGTGCTCTCAGACAAGAATGCAGAAAAGCTGAGTGCAAGTGGAAAAGAGACAAGCATCAGGTCTCTTATGACATTTTAAAGGAGTGTTTAACTAACCATCAGAGAGCTGTGAAGGAAGTGAAACCTATGTTTTTCTCTACATTAATCTCTGATAACGCAAATCGACCAAAAGTATTGTTCAAAACAATTGATTCTATTTTAAGCCCAACTAGAAATGCTTTTCTGGACACCACTCAAGAGACCTGTGAAACATTTTTAAACTTCTTTACTCACAAAATTGAGCAGATTAAAGGTGCGATTGTACATTCACAGTTTGGTCAACCACTAATTCCTTCCCTGTCCAGCTCCCTGACTCACTTTGAATCAGTTTCGTCAGCACAGTTAGCAGATGTAGTCTCCAAGATGAAGTGTTCCAGTTACAAGCTGGATATTCTTTCTCCGCACCTTCTTAAAGAAGTTTTCATGACTATCGTTTCCAGTGTGACAGCTATAATTAACAGCTCATTAGCAAGTGGAGTTGTTCCAAGTAGTTTTAAACATGCAGTCCTACATCCTTTGTTAAAAAACCTTTTTTGGATCCGGCAATACACAACAATTACAGACTAATCTCCAAACTGCCTTTTATTTCCAAGATTTTGGAGAGAGTTGTTTATTTGCAGCTCTACTCCTATCTTTTACGAAAACATTTTAGATACATTTCAGTCTGGTTTCAGACCCTTGCACAGCACTGAATCTGAATTGTTGAAGGTCACTAATGATATTTTACTCACCATGGATTCAGGTTCACCCATCGTCTTAGTTTTATTAGATCTCAGTGCCGAGTTCGACACTATCGACCATAATATTCTTCTCAATCGTCTAGAATGTATGGTTGGCATCCAGGGTATGGCCCTCCAGTGATTTTCCTCCTATCTAAAAGAAAGGACATTCTCTGTAAATTTTGGTAATTTTTCTTCTACGTCGGCTCAATTACAGTGTGGTGTCCCTCAAGGGTCGATTTTAGGACCCTTGTTATTTTCTTTGTATATGCTTCCTCTGAGCTCTGTTTTACAGAAGTACAGCATATCATATCACTGTTATGCTGACGATTCCCAATTTTATTTCCCAGTGAGTGTAGACAAGAAGTGTTCATTTGATAATGTCCTAAATTGCTTCAAAGATATTAAACATTGGCTAGCAAACAATTTCTTACAATTAAATGAAAACAAAACCGAAGTTCTGATTTTAGGTTCCTCCATGACCTCCTTACCTGGCCTGGTTGCCCAGTTATGTCCTCTGTCATCAAATGTACAAGATCATGTGAGGAGTCTTGAAGTGATTTTAGGCTCCTCGTTGCTATTACAATAAGCAGATCAGTGCTGTTGTCAAGGGTAGCTTTTACCACCTGAGATCTATCACTAAAATAAAAATATTTCTTTCCCATAAAGACTTGGAAATTGTGATCCACTCACTTATTACATCAAGGTTAGACTATTGTAACTCATTGTACATTGGTCTACCCCAAACTGCGTTATCCCGCCTACAGGTAGTTCAAAACGCAGCAGCTAGGCTTTTAACAGGGTCAAGAAAGAGGGATCAAATTTCCCCGGTTTTAGCATCTCTACACTGGCTTCCTGTGAAATTCAGGGTCCATTTTAAAATTCTGATTTTTGTCTACAAGGCACTATCTGGTCTTGTGCCTGTTCTACACTCTTACTCCCTCACCAGAGCACTCAGGTCTTCTGATCAGCTTCTATTGAGGGTTCCTTGTTGCCACTATAGATCTAAGGGTGACCGTGCCTTTTCTGTTATAGATCCTACTCTATTGTCTCCCTTTTAATGTGAGGTCAGCTTCATCATTAGCCATTTTTAAAATTTATTTTAAAAACATATTTTTATTCTGTAGCTTTTGAATAGATCATTGAATAATTTGAAATGGATAAATACATGATGTTGTATTTAAATATTTTTATTTATTTTATGATTTATATTTAACTTTAAATCAATCTGTTTTTATATCGCTCTGTCATTTTGTTTGTTTGATCTGTAAAGCACTCTGGGTCAACTTCTGTAGTTTTTAAATGTGCTCCATAAATAAATAAAAGTTGACTTGACTGCAGTTTCTGAGGCATTCTGTGTGGTTGTTAGCATGTTTCTCTGTTCTGAGTGGTTGTTAGCATGTTTCTCAGCAGTTTCTGAGGCGTTCTGAGTGGTTGTTAGCATGTTTCTAAGCAGTTTTTGAGGTGTTCTGAGTGGTTGTTAGCATGTTTCTCAGTTCTGAGTTGTTGTTAGCATGTTCCTCTGTTCTGAGAGGTTGTTAGCATGTTTCTCAGCAGTTTCTGAGGTGTTCTGTGTGGTAGTTAGCATGTTTCTCTGTTCTGAGTGGTTGTTAGCATGTTACTCTGCAGTTTCTAAGGTGTTCTGAGTGGTTGTTAGCATGTTTCTCTGTTCTGAGTGGTTGTTAGCATGTTACTCTGCAGTTTTTCAGGTGTTCTGAGTGGATGTCAGCATGTTACTCTACAGTTTTTCAGGTGTTCTGAGTGGTTGTTAGCATGTTACTCTGCAATTTCTGAGGCATTCTGAGTGGTTGTTAGTATGTTTCTCTGCAGTTTCTGAGGCGTTCTGAGTGGTTGTTAGCATGTTACTCTGTTCTGAGTGGTTGTTAGCATGTTACTCTTCAGTTTCTGAGGTGTTCTGAGTGGTTGTTAGCATGTTACTCTGTTCTGAGTGGTTGTTAGCATGTTACTCTGCAGTTTCTGAAGCGTTCTGAGTGGTTGTTAGCATGTTTCTCTGCAGTTTCTCAGCTGCTCTGAGTGGTTGTTGGAATGTTACTCTGCAGTTTCACAGGTGTTCTGAGTGGTTGTTAGCATGTTACTCTGTTCTGAGTGGTTGTTAGCATGTTACTCTGCAGTTTCTCAGGTGTTCTGAGTAGTTGTTGGAATGTTACTCTGCAGTTTCACAGGTGTTCTGAGTGGTTGTTAGCATGTTACTCTGCAGTTTCTCGGGTGTTCTGATTGGTTGTTAGCATGTTACTCTGCAGTTTGGCATTCTGAGTGGTTGTTAGCATGTTTCTCTGCAGTTTTTCAGGCATTCAGAGTTGATGCTAGCATGTTACTCTGTTCTGAGTGGTTGTTAGCATGTTACTCTGCTGTTTCAGAGGCATTCTGAGTGGTTGTTAGCATGTTACTCTGCAGTTTCTGAGGCATTCTGAGTGGTTGTTAGCATGTTTCTCTGCAGTTTCTCAGGTGTGCTGAGTGGTTGTTAGCATGTCACTCTGCAGTTTCTCAGGTGTTCTGAGTGGTTGTTAGTATATTTGTCTGTTCTGAGTGGTTGTTAGCATGTTACTCTGCAGTTTCTCAGGTGTTCTATGTGGTTGTTATCATGTTAGTCTGCAGTTTCTTGGGTGTTCTGAGTGGTTGTTAGCATGTTACTCTGCAGTTTCTCAGGTGTTCTGAGTAGTTGTTAGCATGTTACTCTGCAGTTTCTCAGGTGTTCTGAGTAGTTGTTAGCATGTTACTCTGCAGTTTCTGAGGCATTCAGAGTTGTTGATAGCACTTAGTGGTTGTTAGCATGTTTCTCTGCAGTTTCTCATGTGTTCTGAGTGGTTGTTAGTATGTTACTCTGCAGTTTGGCGTTCTGAGTGGTTGTTAGCATGTTACTCTGCAGTTTCTCAGTTGTTCTGAGTGATTGTTAGCATGTTTCTCTGCAGTTTCTTAGGTGTTCTGAGTGGTTGTTAGCATGTTACTCTGCAGTTTGGCATTCTGAGTGGTTGTTAGCATGTTATTCTGTAGTTTCTGAGGCCTTCTGAGTGGTTGTTAGCATGTTCCTCTGCAGTTTCTCAGTTGTGCTGAGTGGCTATTAGCATGTTACTCTGCAGTTTCTCAGGTGTTCTGAGTGGTTGTTAGCATGTTACTCTGCAGTTTGGCATTCTGAGTGGTTGTTAGCATGTTATTCAGCAGTTTCTGAGGCCTTCTGAGTGGTTGTTAGCATGTTTCTCTGCAGTTTCTCAGTTGTGCTGAGTGGCTATTAGCATGTTACTCTGCAGTTTCTCAGGTGTTCTGAGTGGTTGTTAGCATGTTACTCTGCAATTTCTCAGGTGTTCTGAGTGGTTGTTTGCATGTTACTCTGTTCTGATTGGTTGTTAGCATGTTACTCTGAAGTTTCTGAGTCATTCTGAATGGTTGTTAGCATGTTACTCTACAGTAATTCAGGTGTTCTGAGGGGTTGTTAGCATGTTATTCTGCAGTTTCTCAGGTGTTCTGAGTGGTTGTTAGTATGTTTCTCTGTTCTGAGTGGTTGTTTGCATGTTACTCTGCAGTTTCTCAGGTGTTCTGAATGGTTGTTAGCATGTTACTCTGCAGTTTCTCAGTTGTTCTGAATTGTTGTTAGCATGTTTCTCTGCAGTTTCTCAGGTGTTCTGAATGGTTGTTAGCATGTTACTCTGCAGTTTGGCATTCTGAGTGGTTGTTAGCATGTTATTCTGCAGTTTCTCATGTATTCTGAGTGGTTGTTAGCATGTTACTCTGCAGTTTCTCAGGTGTTCTGAGTGGTTGTTAGCATGTTACACTGCAGTTTCTCAGGTGTTCTGAGTAGTTGTTAGCATGTTACTCTGCAGTTTCTGAGGCATTCAGAGTTGTTGATAGCACTTAGTGGTTGTTAGCATGTTTCTCTGCAGTTTCTCAGGTGTTCTGAGTGGTTGTTAGTATGTTACTCTGCAGTTTGGCATTCTGAGTGGTTGTTAGCATGTTACTCTGCAGTTTCTCAGTTGTTCTGAGTGATTGTTAGCATGTTTCTCTGCAGTTTCTCAGGTGTTCTGAGTGGTTGTTAGCATGTTACTCTGCAGTTTGGCATTCTGAGTGGTTGTTAGCATGTTATTCTGTAGTTTCTGAGGCCTTCTGAGTGGTTGTTAGCATGTTCCTCTGCAGTTTCTCAGTTGTGCTGAGTGGCTATTAGCATGTTACTCTGCAGTTTCTCAGGTGTTCTGAGTGGTTGTTAGCATGTTACTCTGCAGTTTGGCATTCTGAGTGGTTGTTAGCATGTTATTCAGCAGTTTCTGAGGCCTTCTGAGTGGTTGTTAGCATGTTTCTCTGCAGTTTCTCAGTTGTGCTGAGTGGCTATTAGCATGTTACTCTGCAGTTTCTCAGGTGTTCTGAGTGGTTGTTAGCATGTTACTCTGCAATTTCTCAGGTGTTCTGAGTGGTTGTTAGCATGTTACTCTGTTCTGATTGGTTGTTAGCATGTTACTCTGAAGTTTCTGAGTCATTCTGAATGGTTGTTAGCATGTTACTCTACAGTAATTCAGGTGTTCTGAGGGGTTGTTAGCATGTTATTCTGCAGTTTCTCAGGTGTTCTGAGTGGTTGTTAGTATGTTTCTCTGTTCTGAGTGGTTGTTTGCATGTTACTCTGCAGTTTCTCAGGTGTTCTGAATGGTTGTTAGCATGTTACTCTGCAGTTTCTCAGTTGTTCTGAATTGTTGTTAGCATGTTTCTCTGCAGTTTCTCAGGTGTTCTGAATGGTTGTTAGCATGTTACTCTGCAGTTTGGCATTCTGAGTGGTTGTTAGCATGTTATTCTGCAGTTTCTCATGTATTCTGAGTGGTTGTTAGCATGTTACTCTGCAGTTTCTCAGGTGTTCTGAGTGGTTGTTAGCATGTTACACTGCAGTTTCTCAGGTGTTCTGAGTGGTTGTTAGCATGTTGCTCTGCAGTTTGGCATTCTGAGTGGTTGTTAGCATGTTTCTCTGTTCTGAGTGGTTGTTAGCATGTTACTCTGCAGTTTCTCAGGTGTTCTGAGTAGTTGTTAGCATGTTACTCTGCAGTTTCTCAGGTGTTCTGAGTGTTTGTTAGCATGTTACTCTGCAGTTTCTCAGGTGTTCTGAGTGGTTGTTAGCATGTTACTCTGCAGTTTGGCATTCTGAGTGGTTGTTAGCATGTTTCTCTGTTCTGAGTGTTTGTTAGCATGTTACTCTGCAGTTTCTCGGGTGTTCTGAGTAGTTGTTAGCATGTTACTCTGCAGTTTCTCAGGTGTTCTGAGTGTTTGTTTGTTACTCTGCAGTTGCAAGGTGTTTTAAATTGGTTGTTAGCAAGTTACTCTGCAGTTGCTGTATTTTTCATATCCACAGCACAAACAGCACCATTTTAAGTGCTGATTTTAATATTTAAGGTTAGATGTTTGTTTAAATCAACCCTAAATGAGCAATAGTGATGCTTATGCTAGCAAACACTATATAAATGAAATTGTGAGAAAACTGACCATCTTAGCAACACATTAAAGACCATTCCACAACAGTTCTATTTTCTCTATCTCTTGCTCTCTCTTTCTCTCTCTCTCATTCCCTTGTATTTATACAGTGGAAATGAGCTACAACTGGGCAAACATTTACATTTTCATGGCTTTTGTGTCAAGTGGCATTCCTAAGTGGGTTGCAGGGTGCGCTGCTCTTTTACGCTGTCATTTACACATTTCCTCTCATTTAAAAGTGTTTTGTTGCTGTTAAAATGCGGTCAGGCTGCGACATGACTCCAAGTGCTGTGTAAACGTTCATTCCTCTGGCCTCCACAAAATACATCACAGTTTGTGTGAAATTTTACACTTCTTTGGTGGATCTTTGAACTTTGCTTATGGTTTTGTTTGCTGCAGTCCATATACAAAATAAGGAGTCATGAAATTTTCATTTTGGCATATTTATGAACTATTTTTATTAGATTTTGCACGGTATTACTATATTCTAATGCAATTATACATGGAGAAAAAGTGAAATTACAGGATTTTTGTCAGTGTACTGTACATTGTACATACACCGATCAGCCACAACATTAAAACCACCTGCCTAATATTGTGTAGATCCCCCTCGTGCCGCCAAAACAGCGCCAACCCGCATCTCAGAATAGCATTCTGACACACTATTCTTCTCATCACAATTGTACAGAGTGGTTATCTGAGTTACCGTAGACTTTGTCAGTTCGAAGCAGTCTGGCCATTCTCTGTTGACCTCTCTCATCAACAAGGCGTTTCCATCCACAGAACTGCTGCTCACTGGATGTTTTTTGTTTTTGGCGCCATTCTGAGTAAATTCTAGAGACTTCTGTTTGTGAAAATCCCAGGAGATCAGCAGTTACAGAAATACTCAAACCAGCCCGTCTGGCACCAACAATCATCCATTTGATTATCTAATCAGCCAATCGTGTGGCAGCAGTGCAGTGCATAAAATCATACAGATACGGATCAGGAGCTTCAGTTAATGTTCACATCAACCATCAGATTTGGAGCGTGGCATGATTGTTGGTGCCAAACGGGCTGGTTTGAGTATTTCTTTAACTGCTGATCTCCTGGGATTTTCACACACAACAGTCTCTAGAATTTACTCAGAATGGCGCCAAAAACAAAAAACATCCAGTGAGTGTCAGTTCTGTGGATGGAAACGCCTTGTTGATGAGAGAGGTCAACAGAGAATGGCCAGACTGCTTCGAACTGACAAAGTCTACGGTAACTCAGATAACCACTCTGTACAACTGTGATGAGAAGAATATCATGTCTGAATGCTATTCTGAGATGCGGGTTGACGCTGTTTTGGTGGCACGAGGGGGACCTACACAATATAAGGCAGGTGGTTTTAATGTTGTGGCTGATCAGTGTATGTGTAATACGGTTATTAAAGGGATAAGCTCCCTTTAAACATGGCACTCTTGCATGAGACGCTGAAAAACAGCAAGACAAAGCGCAATGGTCAAAGAAGTCCGTTTAGCAAATGTTAAATAGAAACTAATAGAAAAACATCAAGGACGGACACAATGCATTCGGTGTAAACAGCCCCTTACATTTATATGTTTCTCTGTTCTGAGTGGTTGTTAGCATGTTTCTCTGTTCTGAGTGGTTCTGAGTGGTTGTTAGCATGTTTCTCAGCAGTTTCTGATGCATTCTGAGTGGTTGTTAGCATGTTCTCTGTTTTGAGTGGTTGTTAGCATGTTACTCTGCAGTTTCTGAGGCGTTCTGAGTGGTTGTTAGCACGTTTCTCTGCAGTTTCTCAGGTGTTCTGAGTGGTTGTTAGTATGCTACTCTGCAGTTTCTGAGGCATTCTGGAGGGCATTTCCCATACAACAACGTAACGCACTGCTTAACCACCGTTGTAGAAATTAACTAGCTAGTCATGACTGTTTCCCGAAACCGTAGTAACTATGTCGCACATCCATCGTTCAAACCACATTGGTTGAACTGTCATTAATGACGTTACTTAATGGGTGGAGGAAGAACTTATGCAAATATCAAATTACAATAGCTTATTTGCACGTACCCCAGAAAGCCGTTTAATGCGAGGAAACTGCTGAAGATACGAAAGCGGCTTGCATTTTGTAATGTGACAGATGCATTGCGTTACAATAGTGGGGTTTCCCTTTACATCAGACGGTGTTCCCCTGATGCATTTGAGCATATGCACATGAGCACTCTTCAAAAACATATTAATGCCTCTTTTGCGTTAACATAAACACATAAAAGCCATGTTCTCCATCAGAAACCATTTGTGATACAGCGCTTTCTCTTTAATCCCTTAAATGGCTGCACTCGTGTTTACATGTCATTTCAGAACGCCGCTTTTGGCAAAACCCCAGAATAAATCGTTTTCTTAAATGCATGTAAACGTGGTCAGAGTCTTGACAGAATGAAAGATATAGAAGCCTCCATGATGTAAAATGATGTTCACACAGCAAACTAATAACGAACTATGCTTCTAACCACAGGTAAAGATCTGTAGTTCTAGGGTTTCCACCCGTCCTGGATTTTCCTGGATCATCCTGGTTTTTGGCCATTCAGGAAGCAAAATGTCCCAGAATTTCTATATTTTCCCGACGCACGTAAAATGAGTCTGATGAGCATTTTAGCACAAGGCCATGAACGCAGGGTAATGATTTCTCTGCGCTGCATGCTCTGCGCGTGGCCGCGCTCAAGAGCCGCAAGCCTAAATTGTATGCTCTGTCTAAAAAACAGCAGAAACAGAGTATCGATCAAATAAAACACGAGACTGTTTGCCTGCAGTTTCTGAGGTGTTCTGAGTGGTTGTTAGCATGTTACTACATTCTTCCGTGGATCTCAAAAGAAGATTGTGTTGATTACTCAGTCACCATTCAATTTCACTGTGTGACTAACGTTCTGCATAACATCTCATACAGGTCATACGGGTTTGAAACAATATGAGGGTGAGTAAATGATTACAGAATTGTTATTTTTGGGCAAACTATTTCTTCTTAAAAGCAAGAAAAACTGACAAGTTTTGGTAGCTACGTTGTATTTTGACGTGTACAGTGCTCTTGGCTTGGTTTTCGATATTGCTTGCTTGTGATGTGGACCGTTTTTGCAATAAAAAGGTTTTTGAAAGTTAGTTTTGTATGGTCTAGTGGTAAATCACATTAAAACTAAAGTTTTAGGCTCTTTTCAGAAGCTAAATATGAGGATGAAGTCTATTCCAAGAATATTTTAATCCATTCATAATGTACTGTATGAAACTCCTCTTGCCCGGAGACTCCAGTATTGTAAATCTTCCAAATTGTAACCACTAAATTGTTCCTGCTCGTAAGAACCCCGACTACAAGCGTCGGAGTGGCCAGTAGATTCCGTTGTTTTCGAAGAGATGACGATCACCAAACCACAGAGTTAATTTTCTCTCTCTCTCTCTGGTCAGTTTGGATACGTTTGGCTATAGAACGTCTGGCTGTTCTCTGTGGCGCACATTAATAGCCGGGCTATTGAGTATTTCAGAGCCTCTAAAGAATTGATTCGAGGAAGGATTCTATTTCAGTGAAAAAACAGGCCAAATGGGATCGTCATTTTCAGAAACAGTCTGTAAATAAATATCTACAGAACACAGAAAGGGCTCATCTTAAATACTAGCAGAACAGATGAATGTGGTGATGATCAGAAGTGAGCTCTTTTCTAAAACATAGTGAGGAATTTTCAATTTTGGGTAAAGTAGCCTATCCCTGAAAGCGATCAAAGGTGCTGTCCCAACACAACGGCTGTCTCAAAAGGTAGAAGATAAAATGCATTATGACAAGCTCAAGTTCATCCAAGATAGTGGCCAGAGTGAGAGAGACTTATTTCATTAAGTTCTGAAAAGTATTGATACAAATAATTCAATCTAATTCAAGTCGACTATATCATGCAACATTTTGTATTTTTATGTCTGTTAGAGTATATTGTAGTGTGCTTTTTTTTTTGGTCATTTTTGGAGCTCGACAGTCCTGCTCACACTGAATTTTATTTTTTTTATTTTTTTGTGATGAAGTAAATATAGCAGTATTTCTACACTGAATAAGGAAGTTTAAACATGATCTTGAAAATATTAAGTAAATTCTACATTTTTACTCGGTTCAAACATGCAGCCTAAAAATGAATGCTTTAGCTCATAAGTAAATATTATTCACGATTTTTTGTTATCTTTACAATGCGTCATCATGTGTCAATCTTAAAGTAGAAAACCTTGTCATATTTATTTGCTAATTTCAGTCAATTTCACAGGTAAATAAAATAAGTACATTTTACTTAAGTTTTCGAAGTGATTCCAGCATGCACTGGGCTTGAATAATTAAAGAGCTTGCATGGTTTCACTGGTTTAGTGTTGATTTTGTTGTTACGTTTGATGACTTCTTGTTTCAAGTTCATTTCTACTCAAAATTTCCCGTTCATGATCATACGAATCATGTTTATACATACTGTATATTCATGTTTATACGGATAGTTCAAAATGAGAAATGTTTTTAAGTACCATGTACATCAGATTTGTAGTTACTGTATTAACTGAAAATAAGTTACATTTATTCACTTCATGAAATTATGTCATGAAGTTTAGTAGATTTTACTTAATTTTATACCATTAAAATTTACGTATAAAAACTGTGCATAAACTTGCTAAATAAAATTAAGTAAATCTTACTAGTCATTTTTTTAGGTGCACAGCATGCTTTGATTGAATGCAAATGAGCAGCTCAGAGACCTTTTTTGAAAGGTAAAAACTGAGAATATCTGTGTTTTTAGTGGGCTTAAGTGTTTATTGAGTGTGTACACAGTGAAGATATTTGCATGCATTTAAAGGTGCTGACAGAAGTAAGCATTCACTCACTCGCTCGCTCACACACCTTTTCCTTGCGCGGCTTATGTCATCTAGGTGATTCATTGCGTTCACGTGAAAGGAGTTTGTCGCCAGTTTCAGAGAAATATTAGCAGAGTTCAACCTCTCCTGCCCTTCCTCATTTCAAACACACATTGCTCTCGGGCAGGTAAGCCTCTTAAGCGTGTGAAGAATTCTCTGTTCTTCCCCAAAACCACACTAAAAGCCCTGGAGGAGATTAATGTAGCCTGTCAGAGCGTGCCGATGGCAGCGGACACTTTATACTTGCTTTCTTCCTCTGTACTTGTATCTGCATCCCGCTCAGACATAAACAAGGGGTTGTTGTTGCAGGTTGTAGTCAGTTCCTTCAGTACTCCTGTAGATCAACTGGTAACAACACTAAAGACATGGGTTCGATTACAGTGGATTGTATGTACTGATAAAATATATACGCATATACATAAAATATATACATTTATACACTGTAAAAAATGTAATAAAAAATGTAATTTACAGTAAAATACTGGCAGCTGCTAGAAATGTACTGTAAAAAAATACAGTGAACATGTTTCTGGCTTTACGGGATGTAATTTTGATGCCTGTATATTTTACGGTTTACTACCGTTTATATTATTAAATATAATAAACTTGATATACTAACCTTCAGGAACTATAAAAGTCTGTTCTTCACTTTAAAATGTATGGTTAATCATCGTAGTACTTACAAAAGTCCACATGATGACTTAAAGTTCAAGAGTGACCCTTTCAGGAGCAATAATACACATGTTTAGACATAAACACAAAATACCATCATAGTAACACATGTGACACTAAAATAATGCAATAAACAATAACTAAACTACATAAAATATAACACAGATCTGCCCAATGTACAAAACTGATATAACAATTTCCATAAAATACAATGATATGTGAAGGGTCATGCAGGGACTTCTGGGAACGAACGATTATTGTTTTCCCTGTAGTTTTAACAATACTATAAAAAGTATGATTCTCTTTTTAAACATAATATACATTTTTATCGATAATTATCCGGAAAAATCATTTTACATCTAAAAAAACAAAAAACAAATTAACCATAAAATTATGTGTATTGTATATTAAATATACTGTTGCATTTTTACATTCTTTTACCGTTAAAATTATGGACATATTTTTACTGTAATATGGCTTGAGTGCAATGAATAAAATAATAAAAGCATATGCAAATGCATAAATGTGTAAATGTAAGGATATGTAAAATTGCATTATGCAGAGGTTGCTCATTAACACTGCTATATATATATATATATATATATATATATATATATATATATATATATATATATATATATATATATACATTGTTTTTTTTGTTTGTTTTTTTTACAGAGAAATCTAACAAAATTGAATGAGGTTTTAAACTTAAAAAAGAGGTTAAAAAAAATAAGTCAAAATGTAAAATAAAAATGATTTTTCTTACCCCTTTGACAGATTTCTTGTTTTAAGCATAAAGTTAAAAAACTTTTTGTTATATTTCTCTAAAAACAAGACTTAACCCCTTAAACTATATGAACCCACCGGCGGTGCAAAGGGGGGTGCTATATCACGAAAACATTTACGCTTAAAATGTTAAAGTCTCGGTATACGTCAGGCATATGAGGTATCATTTGAAAGCTTAGAATCTGAACTTTTCAGAGACCATCTCTTAACAATCACTTCTGCATTTATGTTACTTAAAATAACAAAATAAGGCCTCAAAATATTCGCGTTGAAAATTAGCGCCCCCTAGAGGTAATGGGGTAGAAATATTTATATGAAAATAAAAGTCCTTCACATAGCACATAAATGGACAAGTCATATATCAAATGAAAGCTCTCATTCTCAGGAACAGTATTTTGTTGCATTAATACCACAGTTTGAAAGATTTTCAAAAGAATCACAAAATGAAATATGATTTCGGTAAGTCATCAAATACAAACGTCTCGTTTACAAATAGCTAAAAATTTTATATCTGCTTTTACCTTAGAAAAAATTGCCCTTTTTTTACTTGTCTGTGAGCTTGCTCGGCTGAATAATCCAATGTTATATCTTAGATGTCCAGAACAAAATATGCCATCCAGCAGGAAAAGCATGTAAACAAATCATAAGAAAAATATGTTTTCTATTGATGATAAAATATTGTATATCATCGAAAAGGGGAGGATCTCAGCTTTCAAATGACACCTAGATTGAGCTTATAGTCCACTCAGAGGCCGAGATATTCGATGAAATAATGAGGGTGGTGCTTGAACTGAAAATTAGACTGAATGTCTATGGACGAGCACATCTGTGAGGGCCAAAATGCGTTAGAGCGCCACCTACATTTCAGATCTGTATATTGTGATGAAATGTGATGGAGATGAAATTATTTTTTCTAGTGTTTACTGCCATCTAGTGAAACAAAAGAGACTTTTCAAAGTGAGGTAGAGTGAACAGAACCAGAATTACATGTTGACAAATTTAGGACAACAACAAGTAAAAAAAAAAAAAAAGAAATTATTATTATAAGATTATAAGCACATAAAATATTATTAGAATTGGAGTCTTTTTTATTATTAATTGGGGCGTTCTCTGAAAAATGAGACCAATTTTTTGCAATTAATCAACAGTATGTGTGAATGGTGAGCTTTTAAATTTGTGTAAAAAAGTGCAGATGGCAGTCCAAAAAAATGCAGTATAAGGGGATAATATCTTGTCATTTTGCTTGTCAGGTTTGAAGGATGTTTATATAGTTTTACTGGAAAACAAGACAAAAATCCTTTTTTTTTTTTTTTTTGCAATGAGATCATTAATTTTGTACAACATTGTCTTAGATGTTTATTTAAAAAATCCTTGGAAGAAATACAAATTAGAAACAAATGAGTCAGTTATTGACACAATAAAGTATCGAAAGAGTATAGGACTATAAAAATGAATGTAGAAAACAGCTCAGATAATATGGTCTTCGGAGAGTTTGATGAAAAATGTTCATATTAAGATCATATTGAGAAAAAAACAGTAGTGCCCATAGGAAAAGGAAAGTCTCCTGCTTCTCTCCTGAGAAAAAGACCCCAGTAATCCTGCGTGTGTCTCCTCTAGAGTTTCAGAAGAGATCTCAACAGTGTCCCAAAATCTGTCCAGATTTAAGAACACACCAACGTCTGCAATCAAAAGTCAGAGAACTCGAACATTTCTCATCAAATTCTTCCAAGACCAAATTAACATGCTATCTATAGCATAAATCTAACCACATTTAGTGAAAATTAAGCTTTAAAATAAAAAAATTAAAATTAAAAAATACATGCCAATGGGGTTAGTTTTTCTTCTCAAGTAAACGTAGCATGTTTAAAGCATATTTATACTGAAAAACAAGACACGTGTACACCCAATTGGATTATATAGTACGACCCGGACGTTGATGAAGTAGAATTATGCAATCGTCTTATTGTTACAGAAATACAAATTGACGGGTCAGCCTACAAATGAGTTCAGAGTTCTGCTTTTACTTTATTTTTAATTATTTGTTCATTACAGTTCGTCTAAGCAAAAAATGTCAGGCATCAGTGTTCTTTTATTTTGCCTAAACTTGAAGTAGTATTGAATATCAGACCACAGTGAAAGAGCTCAAGGTTGTTTCGGATAGTCTTGGAATGTCTTTCCAGAAATAATCTTGTGATGAATGGTTCAATGTTCCCCTGAGAACTCGAAACAAGCTTCGGACACAAAACTGAGAACTTTGATAAATGTCATTACTCTGTGCATCTCTGTGCTCGTGTTTACAATATGATGTTGTGTTTAAGTGTGCTGATGGATATTTCTTGGGTTCTACCGTTTCATTGTTTACTGTTGTTCTCTGCAGCACTTGCCAACACAGAAGGAAAGTTGAGTCCTACGTTTTTGTTTAAGATAAACGGTCATCTCTTTCACTCTTCATTTGTGGTGAAATCAAATCCGCCTGGAACGCAAAAGGCAGAATTCTGTAAAATCTGAACCTAACTGCATATTAGCAATATACTTTATCTTTCTTACTGAAAAACAAACCATGAGGTCCAATTTTTGTATGTACTGGATACTTTTGACCAGACTGAATTAGTCCAATCAAAAGTTTTACAGAATGCAATTTGCATTCACTCAGCTGTTTTCAGTAACATTTTATCTTTTTATATTTTATTCTATATGTTTCTTTATGTATAGAATGCACAGCATTGAATATATTCCTGTCTGGAAATATTCTACCATGGTATAAACAGTATAGCAAAACTTCTGCTGGTTGATGCATGTCTCCCGGCACATGGTATATACCATCATACCGCCTAGCTTGAGGTCATATTGATGTCTGGGCAGGTATTCTTGTCTGACACTTTGTTTTTCACAGATAAAGTGGTGAGTAGTCAAATGATCCTGAACCCACAGGATAAAGATACACATCTTAATTGCAGGTATTTGTGTTAAATAAAAAATAAATAAAAAATTGCTGCTGTTTGCACGCTACCTGTAATACTTGAATCCTATGCACTTTCTGTCTTGCATTTAACTGTTTAGATCTGTTCCATGTAATTTGCACTACAATGCTAAATGCCATTTTATACCTCATCCTCAAACTCAATCCCTTTTTGCACATTTTGCACTATTACTGTGTATATATACACGGATCTGCCACAACATTAAAACCACCTGCCTAATATTGTGTAGGTCCCCCTTGTCCCGCCAAAACAGCGCCAACCCGCATCTCAGAATAGCATTCAGAGATTATATTCTTCTCAGCACAATTGTACAGAGTGGTTATCTGAGTTACCGTAGACTTTGTCAGTTTGAACCAGTCTGGCCATTCGCTGTTGACCTCTCTCATCAACAAGGTGTTTCCGTCCACAGAACTGCCGCTCACTGGATGTTTTTTGTTTTTGGCACCATTCTGAGTAAATTCTAGAGACTGTTGTGTGTGAAAATCCCAGGAGATCAGCAGTTACAGAAATACTCAAAACAGCCCATCTGGCACCAACAATCATCCATGCGATTATCTAATCAGCCAATCATGTGGCAGCAGTGCAGTGCATAAAATCATGCAAATACGGGTCAGGAGCTCCAGTTAATGTTCACATCAACCATCAGAATGGGGAAAAAATGTGATCTCAGTGATTTTGGAGCGTGGCACAAGGGGGACCTACACAATATCAGGCAGATGGTTTTAATGTTGTGGCTGATCGGTGTATATACATTGTACATACACTATATTGCCAAAAGTATTCGCTCATCTGCCTTTAGACGCATATGAACTTAAATGACATCCCATTCTTAATCCATAGGGTTTAATATAACGTCGGCCCACCCTTTGCAGCTATAACAGCTTCAACTCTTCTGGGAAGGCTTTCCACAAGGTTTAGGAGTGTGTTTATGGGAATTTTTGACCATTCTTCCAGAAGCGCATTTGTGAGGTCAGACACTGATGTTGGATGAGAAGGCCTGGCTCGCAGTTTTCACTCTAATTCATCCCAAAGGTGCTCTATCGGGTTGAGGTCAGGACTCTGTGCAGGCCAGTCAAGTTCTTCCACACCAAACTCGCTCATCCATGTCTTTATGGACCTTGCTTTGTGCACTGGTGTGCAGTCATGTTGGAACAGGAAGGGGCCATCCCCAAACTGTTCCCACAAAGTTGGGAGCATGGAATTGTCCAAAATCTCTTGGTATGCTGAAGCATTCAGAGTTCCTTTCACTGGAACTAAGGGGCCAAGCCCAGCTCCTGAAAAACAACCCCACACCATAATCCCCCCTCCACCAAACTTCACAGTTGGCACAATGCAGTCAGACAAGTACCGTTCTCCTGGCAACCGCCAAACCCAGACTCGTCCATCAGATTGCCTGATGGAGAAGTGTGATTCGTCACTCCAGAGAACGCGTCTCCACTGCTCTAGTGTCCAGTGGCGGCGTGCTTTACACCACTGCATCCGACGCTTTGCATTGCAGTTGGTGATGTATGGCTTGGATGCAGCTGCTCGGCCATGGAAACCCATTCCATGAAGCTCTCTACGCACTGTTCTTGAGCTAATCTGAAGGCCACATGAACTTTGGAGGTCTGTAGCGATTGACTCTGCAGAAAGTTGGCGACCTCTGCGCACTATGCGCCTCAGCATCCGCTGACCCCGCTCTGTCATTTTACGTGGCCTACCACTTCGTGGCTGAATTGCTGTCATTCCCAATCGCTTCCACTTTGTTATAATACCACTGACAGTTGACTGTGGAATATTTAGTAGCGAGGAAATTTCACGACTGGACTTGTTGCACAGGTGGCATCCTATCACAGTACCACGCTGGAATTCACTGAGCTCCTGAGAGCGGCCCATTCTTTCACAAATGTTTGTAGAAGCAGTCTGCATGCCTAGGTGCTTCATTTTATACACCTGTGGCCATGGAAGTGATTGGAACACCTGAATTCAATTATTTGGATGGGTGAGCGAATACTTTTGGCAATGTAGTGTATATATATATATATATATATATATATATATATATATATATATATATATATATATATATATATATATATATTACTACTTGCACTTCTGGTTAGATGGTAACTGCATTTCATTTGCTCTGTACTTGTACTCTGCACAATGACAATAAAGTTGAATCTAACCTTATCTAAATTAATCACTGATCCTGATTTGAGCGGGACGTTGACAATATCAGAATGGAAATGCGTGAGGACAAACAAGATAAAAAGGGAATGCAGGAAAAAGGTGAGAGACACAGGCCTTTTTTTAATTGTTTGTACAAAAAGTGTGTTCTTAAATGCTGTAATTGGTCACCATTTTTTTAAAGATATCAGTTAAACCAATTTACACCCCCTCACGTTGTTCCAAACCTAAATGACTTATGTTTTTTCATGGAAAACTGAAGGAACACTGAAGGAAAATATATATATATATATATATATATATTATTTTTGTATTATTTTTCAGTAAAAATATCTAAAAATACTTAAAACAAGAAAATATTACTTGAGAAGCAGAATGGCATA
Organism: Myxocyprinus asiaticus; assembly: GCF_019703515.2. Classification (NCBI taxonomy): domain Eukaryota; kingdom Metazoa; phylum Chordata; class Actinopteri; order Cypriniformes; family Catostomidae; genus Myxocyprinus; species Myxocyprinus asiaticus. Next base: position 2,611,951 of record NC_059389.1, on the reverse strand, counting down.
ATATAGTAAGTCTTGTTTTCAGAGTAGTCTAACACAATTTAGTAACATTTTGCCAATGGAGTAAGAAAAACCTCGATTTAAAGGGAAAACAAGTTTATTTTTCTTCCCCCATTGGCAAATAGTTTTTTTCTTATTCTAAGCATAAATTCCACCAAATTTTGTTAGATTTCTCTAAAAAACAACACTTAATATCTAATGCCATTTTGCATCTTAATTCATTTCTTCTTTTTAAGGATGTTTAGATATTTTGAGTAGAAAATAAGACAAAAGCACTCAGTAAGAAAATGTTTTCATTCATTGTGTGAGGGACTGACAGTGTAAACTTTAATAAATACAACTTGATTATTTACACAATAGCAAGAAACTTCACAGGATTCCAAACAGGATGGAAAGAGCTGAAGTTAGCCATTGACAGTTAGCTTACATGAGGATGTCAACAATTCATTTAGATATTTTTAACTTCTAAAATGTTGATGTTTTCATACCAGTTTCTTACATTTGATCAAACAGGATGGAATATGTACCATAAATCATCACATAATTCATCAAATCCATTGCTAATATTTACTGATGTTTGTGCTGCCTTCAAGTCCTTTGAAAGTTTCTCAGAGGTTTTAATTACAATGTTATTCGATTAATCGGCCGATATTTGACCATTTTGCGATTACCGTGTTTGCTTAGCATATTAACAAGAGTGTTAAATGTCACTTGTGTCAGCTTAAAATCTACCAATAGATTTGTCAATGGATAGTCAACACTTTCTGTTTTAAAGGATCTTTCTTTTCAAGTTTATGCAAATCTGAGGAAATATTCCATAAAATAAGTGTTTGTTTCACTTTAGATATTTTGTGTACATCTGATTTGCTGTTGTTAAATTGTATTATGTTTATTTGTATTTATATCGGCCATTGGCCATCCTGCTGTCTATATATCGGTATAGGCATCGGCCATTGAAAAACCCATATCGGTTGACCACTAATGACAGAAACAGAGAGCTTTTTAGCACTAATGAAGTGACTTCAGAGACAGCAGAGAAGTCCATTTCACGCTTTTAAGAGCCCTCTAAAAATCTGTCTCTGGCAAAACATCTACTGTAACTTAAATATTTGAAATGTATATGTTGTTGCAAAAAAGTTTATTTGGTAAGAATATATGGCTACTTTTGAATGGCTGTCCATGGAGAAACATTCTTTTTGCATGGAGAATTGCATAGTTATTGCATCTACCAGCAGGGGGAAACTACACTGCAAAAAGAGTATTTTGTCTGTTTTTCCAGTAAAATATTTAAACATCCTTAAAACAAGAAACAATTGCTTGAAGCAGAATGGCATAAGATATTAAGTCTTGTTTTCAGAGAAATCTAACAAAATTTGGTGCGGCTTTTGCTTAAAACAAGTAAAAACTATTTGCCAATTGGCTAAAAAAAATAAACTTGTTTTCCCTTTTAATCAAGTTTTTTCTTAAAGTTTTTCTTAAACCATTGGCAAATAGTTTTCTCTTGTTATAACTATAAACGTTACTACATTTTGTTAGATTTAGTTGAAAACAAGACAAAATACAGTATCTTTCTTTTGAAGTAAATTTATTTTGTTTTTAGAACGTTAAGATATTTTTACTAGAAAATGAGACAGAAATACTCAGTAAGAAGATTTTCTTTTTTTGCAATAAAGTGTTCGGTAAACATGTTTGGTATAACTATTTGCAATACTGTTTGGTCACATTAGTTGCAGAGAAATTACACACTTCTACAATCTTAAAAAGGCGTATTACATAAGACTAACATGATGGACGTAGGGGGAAAAAACTATGCAAGAAAAACATGTTTTTGAATGAAATGTTTTGATAGAGAAAAAAAGTCGAAACACCTGGAATATTTCTTAATAAATTGCAAAGAGCAGGTGAAATTAATCTCTGGTGTGTGTGGTGGTGAAATGGTGCCCGTTCGTGTGTAAATGTGAACAGAAGACAATGCTGATGCAGCAGCACTGGCGTGTCTGTCTGTGTAGAAACAGGATGTAAAGACATCCGATTACATCTCTCACAATCAGATCTTTGCTTCAGTCTGATTGGACACTGGGCTGTGCAGTGATTGGACAGGTGTGGGAGGCATTGACCCCTTATCATGGATGCTTTGAATAGAAATAGCTTTAAATTTTCATGTTTGCCGAACGTTTAATAAATGATCTGTCGCGGTTGGCTGATATCTTTGATCTGTGATCTAAAAAGAGCATTCAAATGTGACAGGGGTTTGAACAATAGCACAAGAGTGCGGTTTTATGAGCGCTTATCTGGATTTGGTTATGATTAAAGACCTGTTTTACACAGAATGAGTATGATCTAGAAATACAGCCGGATGTGGGCTCCAAACTACTGAAGCTTTTCCATGCACACAGAACAGGACACAATGGACTTCTTTACTGAAATGAGGAAGTCTTTAAGTGGTTAGTTCACCCAACAAATTCACATTTTGTCATCATTTACTCACCCTGTTCTTCCAAACATGTATGATTTTCTTTCTTCTGTGGAACACAAAAGGAGATGCTAGCTAGACAGAATGTTAGCCTCAGTCACCATTCACTTTCATTGCTTCTTTATTCTGCACTGCAAATAATAATTTTTGTCTTAAAATAAGATACATTTTCTTGAGAAGCTAAATGGCATAATATTTGGCCTTGTTTTTGAGAAACCTGACAAGTTTAGTACTGTTTATGCAACAAGAAAAAACTCGATTTAAAGGGAAAACAAGTTTATTTTTCTTCCCCCATTGGTAAATAGTGTTTTCTTGTTTTAAGCATAAATTCCACCAAATTTTGTTAGATTTCTCTGAAAACAAGACTTAATATCTTATACCATTCTCATTCTCTAGTCATTTGTTCTTGTTTTAAGGATTAAGGACTTCCAAAGAGGACTTTAAGTAGCAATGGATTTGATGATTTATGGTATTAATTGGTCTGTCTCAATCCCAAAAATATTCCATCCTGTTCGATAAAAGTCAGAAATTGGTTTGAAAACATCAACATTTTAAAAGTTGACATCCTCATGTAAGCTAACTGTCAATGGCTAACTTCAGCTCTTTCCATCGTGTTTGGAATACTGTTAAGTTTCTTGTCATTGTGTAAATAATCATGTTGTATTTAATAAAGTTTAGGCTGTCAGTCCCTCACACAATGCAAAAAAAATTAATATTTTCTTACCGAGTATTTTTCTCTATGTCTAAACATCCGTAAAACAAGAAGAAATTACTTAAGATGCGAAATGGCATAAGATATTAAGTGTTGTTTTCAGAGAAATCTAACAAAATTTGGTGGAATTTATGCTTAAATCAAGTAAAAACTATTTGCCAATGGGGGAAGAAAAATAAACTTGTTCCCATTCTGTCACTCACTCGATGTTGTGTTGATGTAGTGACACTAGGGGTCGCCCTTGGGAGCCCAAAACACCTCAGATCTTTGAGAAAAGGCCAATGAGAATTGGCGAGTGGAATTTGCATGCCACTCCCCCGGACAGACGGGTATAAAAGGAGCTGGCCCGCAACCACTCATTCAGATTTTTTCTTCGGAGCCGAGCGGTTGTACTATCAGCGAGCTGAATACTACTGCTGTTCCATTCACCTCTTAAGAAGCGTATGCTGTTGGATATATTTCCAGCGGCTTTATCTCCTTCTGCACGACGAGTGCAGATTTCGCCCCTGGGCGATTCGACAGCTCTAAAAGAGTGTATATTCCTGCTAAAGAGTATATTTTCTCTATTAGAGCACACACATTGATGTTGAACGTCTTTTTAAAGATGCGTCTTTATAAAGATGCTTTTCCGTCTTTGTGTGATTCCTGGATGCGGTCACTATCTCTCCACTTTCGATGGCCACGGGCGCTGCCTCACGTGTCTGGGCAGTATTCGTGGATGGTTCATGTTCTCATTGCGAGAATATGACCATGGCAATGTTGCGGTCGCGGCTTTCCTTCTTTCGGGGGAAAGCCACTCTAGCTGCCCCCCGCGCCTCGCCTTTTACCTCCGGGTAAGAGGCCGGCCCGGCTGGCACTGGAGGCGATTTGGGGGCTTCAATGGGCGCGGCTCCGCCAGGTAAATCCCCGCGGACCTCCCATTCCCCAGCACGCTTGTTTGCCTCCGGCGAGTTCCGAGAAGAGACCAGCTCACCCCAGGGCCAGCTTAGAGCCCCCCCAGGAAGCTGACGCCCCCCGCCTCACGAGCCGGCACAAGGACCTTGAAGGCTCCTAACTGCCTCTGAGATGGATGACCCAGGGAGCGAGATGTCTGCTGCAAACCCGGAGCTGGTATCCAGACCACTCCATCCTCCGGTGGAGGGCCGGGAGGTAAATCCTTGGTTTCCTTTTCTTTTATGTTCGCCGCACCCCGAACGGGCTGCAGTACCCACATTCCCAAAAGAGCAGTTTCCTCACTCCCTGGGTTACATAGCCAGTGTTTACGACTGCCTTTTTCACGGCAACCGGGCACTGAGCACCTGCGACTTAGACACCATGAAGATGCCCCCCGACTTCGCACATCCGGTTGCACCACACCCACGGCCAGGTGGTCGTGACGGACTACAGGGACGGTCAAAAAGTCCCTCCTCCCCCGTCGCCGACCCCCCCGACAGTGGGTACATGGAGCAAGGTAAGTGCTTCGAGGGTCCCCTCGACGCAGCCAGGAGTTCGAGAGGAAGCGAGGCTCCTCGACATGGCAACCCCTGCTCCGTCCTGCCGTGAGGCCCCACGCACAGGTATGTTAAACGCGATCGTCCCCTTATTGCCCCTCGCCCTGAGCTTGGACGCATGGCTAGCACATTCCAACCCGTCACGGTGGTTGGCCAGGACCATCCGACTCGGCTACGCAATTCAGTTCGCCAGGCACCCGCCCCGGTTCAGCGGCATCTGCTTCACTTTGGTGAGGGGCGAGAACACCGCCACCTTGCGTGCGGAGATGGCGACCCTTCTGCGCAAGGGCGCGATAGAGCCTGTCCCTCCAGCCGAGATGAAGAAAGGGTTTTACAGCCCTTACTTCATTGTACCGAAGAAAGGTGGTGGGTTGTGGCCAATCTTGGACCTGCGAGTTCTGAACCGGGCCTTGCACAGACTCCCATTCAAGATGCTGACACCAAAGCACATTTTGCCGTGTGTCCAGCATCAAGATTGGTTCGCAGCGTTAGACCTCGGCTCCTCAGCACAAAACCAGAATGAGTGGTTGCGAGCCAGCTCCTTTTATACCCGTATGTCCAGGGGAGTGGCATGCAAATTCCACTCGCCAATTCTCATTGGTCTTTTCTCAAAGATCTGAGGTGTTTGGGGCTCCCAAGGGTGACCCCTAGTTTCACTACATCGACAAAACGTCTCGTTCCCTATATCAGGGAACGGAGGTTATGACAGTAACCGAGACGTTTTCCCTTTGAATCAAGTTTTTGTTCTTACCCCATTGGCAAATAGTTTTTTCTTGTTAAAAGAATAAATGTTACCTAAGTTTGTTAGATTTCCATGAAAACAAGACAAAATATCTCTTGCTGTGAGTCATAAATAAAACATTAAACCGTTTTCCTGTTCACGGTTAGTTACGGCACATAAAACACAACAAAAACCATCCATTCAAAGTGTACCACAGGGGTTTGATGATGATGATATATTCATCATCAACTATTCATCTGGCAAAAGGATCTCAGTTAGGGTGACAACATCAAATGTCAACAGATAAATGTAGCTAAATTTATATAAATTTACTAAATAAAACTACTAACTGTATTATATGTAAAACATATGAGATGCAGCGAAATCTCCATTGAATCTCTTTGCTGGTTTAGAGAAAAGGTTTAGATATTAAGTAGATCTCATTAGAGATTCTTCTCTCTTATGGGTTGACAGCTTTTTCTATTAGAAATCATTTTGGGTTTAAATATGTCTGCTAAACTGAAAAGAAGCTCACACAGAGAGAGATATTTATCTAATTATTAAAAAGGAATTCAAACCCCCAGTATGAAAACAACATCAAAAAGATATTGGATTGCAGTCTTATGAGTTCATTCATTGTGGTTCATCATATCCAGAAATTAGCTACTCAGATTTCTAAAAGCGGGAAAAATTGTCTCCTCTCTTTTTGTCAAATGGACTTTTTGTGGTATGAGCTGTAATCTTGTGGTTTTCAGATACATCTGCTGTGTTTTCTATTTTGATTATCGGCATAAAGTCTCATCCACATTGCTGCTTATTCCGGTCAAGAACCACCAACAGTCAGTACGTTTCCAAGTGCAGTACTATTTATCTGTCTTTTCAAGTGATGCAATGTGTAGTCGACGAATATTTGAAGGAAGGATGTCAAATACGGCCGAGTCAATTATGTTTATAGTCTAGACCTATTAAATTATTCAAAAATACATAAAAATATGTCCAACGAGTATTGACGCTGACTACCACCCCTGGAGTCATGAGTTCGAGTCCAGGGTGTGCTGAGTAACTCCAGCCAGGCCTCCTAAGCAACCAAATTGGCCCGGTTGCTAGGGTGGGTAGAGTCACGTGGGGTAACCTCCTCGTGGTCACGATTAGGGGTTCTCGCTCTCAATGGGGCACGTGGTAAGTTGTGCGTGGATCGCGGAGAGTAGCATGAGCCTCCACATGCTGGGAGTCTCCGCGGTGTCATGCACAACGAGTCACGTGATAAGATGTGCGGATTGACTGTCTCAGAAGCGGAGGCAGCTGAGACTTGTCCTCCGCCGTCCGGATTGAGGTGAGTAACCGCGCCACCACGAGGACCTACTAAGTAGTGGGAATTGGGCATGCAAAATTGAGAGAAAAGGGGATAAAAATAAAATAACATAAAAAAACAAAACATAAAAATTGCAATACACACAAAACAATTACTCGAATACACCTCTTCTGCAGTATACTATTTCTCAGATCCAAGTCATTTTGATATTTTTTTTTCAATAAAAAATGTCATGTGGTATAACCATCTGGAGACAGTAAAAAAAAAAAACTGAAATTCTAGAAAAATTATTTTTGACATTAGTAGTGCAGAATAATCTTTTATTAATATTTATTTAAAAAAAAATAAGCAGTGAAACAATTGTGTTTTAAAATATGATTGATTTGGTGGACAAAATTAATGTGGTGTAACCAACATTTAGGAAGACAATTTGTTGTTTATGTTGACAAATCCCATAAAACAGAGAGGACCCCTTTTAATCGGTTTTACCAATTAATCGGTGCCAATAGTTGCTTTTTGGAACAATCTGTTCTAGGCAAAAATCTATGTTGATAGTTGCCGATAGTGTTTTCAATATTTCGTCATTTCAAAATAAGAGTTCCCGGAGTGTTTCGGGCTTGTTTGTACTTAAAAGTCCCGCGTTAGGCATCAAATCTTAATTTTTTCTGGTTACTATTGGGATTTTTGTGTTGAACAAAAAGCTGCTTCTGGGATTTTATTCATTTTGGACTCTTTATCTTTGCCCGGCAACTTTTTTTTTTTTTTTTACATTCTATAAATCGATTTGAAAAACTATTGGCCGATTAATTGGTTATCGGCCTTTCCCACCACCTTAGTTATCGTATTGGAAAAACAACTATCGGTCGACTATCGGTCATATCCAATATTTTGACATTTTTATAAAAAGACACATTTTGTTCTGGTCAAATGGAGTAACCATGAGAAAACTTATTTATATTCTTGACTCCAGAAAAAGAAAAAGAAAAAAAATGCTGATATTTGTCAAAAATATTTTTACCTTGAAAATAATAGTAATAGCGTTGTGAGCACCTCATTCATCTCCATTTGATCATTGTAACTTTACTCATAACCCTTACCAATGCTCTTGCTGACCCTAAATGATTTACAGTGAAAACAAGCATCCAGATAGCTCATATTTAGAAGCAATTGGTTGTATTCTCTGGCCTCTATGTTTTCTCCAGGTCAGTGTACGGCATCCTTCAAACCCTCAACTTCCTGTCAGCGGCATGAATGGACCATCTGGGGCGTCCCAGGCCATCCCAGGGTTCAACCGGATTGTTTGTTCTCTCGAAGGGCCTTAAATCTCCTCAGCCGTGTCTAACGGGATTTGTTTAGTGGTTCGCTCTTCTCTGTCCGAGCCAAAGCGGTCAGCCGTCATGACAAACAAAATCTTTCGCCCACCTTTTTATCGTCTTACGGTGTGGTCAGATCGGAGTGTATATATATAAAATGAGGTAAACAGAGACATAGTGGAACTCTTCCACAGCGATCTTGGATCCTGTTGGAGACACTTGCCACTAAAATCTATTAGACATCTGTTTTAATATTCCTGTGTTCTTCCCGGCAGACCGTTCCAAGTTCTTTGAGGGTTTTCTGGTCAGTCCAGTTTTCCACTGGCAGGGTAGGAGGCTATCCCAGAATGCTTCCTGTTGGAGTTGTTTCAGGGTTCTGTGTCTGGCCTTCTCAGGGTTTATTCACTTCAGGGTTTCTGAGGCAGGCCCACTTGTACCGTTAACCCAAGGTAGATTTGCATGCATGATTTGATACTGCTTGCTCTATAGAGCTCAACAGGCCTTCTTACTTTTTAAGCCATTTTGGATCTAGAAGTATTTGAAAATCGAGAAAAAAGACAAAGGTACAAGACTGTGTACTTAACATCTTTAATGAAGCATTGCGAATGATGTAATTGAATTAAAAATGATGTAAAACTAAAAATGTATTTAGAGTTGTTGATTATAAGGCAAGAAACAATATCTTAATTTTATTGCAAAATATTCAGATATATACGTATTTTAAGATTGAACGGTTGCTGTAGAGCTCTTTTGGCGCACTTTGTTGGTTGTGATTTTCCAATTGGTGGAATTTCTGCCCTTAAGACCACAGGTAGTGTAGTTCTTCACCAGGAATTCCACTATTAAACATAATTTTTTTATTTTATTAAATTGAAATAATGCAACCTGATGACTTTAGCTGAAGCACATACCATCATTTAACAACCTTGGAGCTCATGGTAGGTCTGTCTTTACAGGTTTGTTAGTTATCATTGGATTTTTGCTTCCGGAAGCAGACTGTAGTGCTCTGTTGATAGTAAAGTTTTATTAGGCAAGGAAGACTGTGTTTTAGGTCAAATATTGGAAATGAGAAGCTTTTGATACTTTTGTTAATTAGTTTATATTTGTTGCAAGCTTTTGAAAGGATTCAGCGATGTCTTTTGTTTGTTTGACAACAAACAACATTATCCAAACATTATCTCTATTCATTACTGACATTATCCTGTAGGATATTTTGGTAAACTCGAGAATTAATTTTTCCCTCGATGATGGCAAGCGGTCCAGGCCTCGAAGCAGCAGAGCAGCCCCAAATCATGATGCTCCCTCCACCGTACTTCACTGTTGGGATGATGTTTTCATATTGGTATGCGGTGATCTTTTTATATCATACGTAGTGCTGCTTATTGTTCCCAAACAATTCAGCCTTAGTTTCATCAGTCCACAAAACATTTTCCCAGTAGCGTTGTGGAGTGTCAAGGTGGTCTTTGGCAAACTTCAGCAATATTTTTGTTGGAAAGCAGCGGCTTCCTTAGTGGTGTCCTGCTATGAACACCATGCCTGTTTAATGTTTTCTGTATAGTAGACTCATGAACAGAGATGTTAACCAGTTCCAATGATCCTTCAAGTCTTTATCTGTCACTCTAGGGTTCTTTTTGACCTCACTGAACATTCTGCGGTGTGTCCTTTGAGTCATCTTGGTTGGACGGCCACTTCTAGTGAGAGTACCTATAGTACTAAATCATCTCCATTTATAGACAATTTGTCCAACTGTGGACAGATGAATATCTAAGCTCTTCCAGATAACTTTGTAGCACTTTCCAGCTTAATGCAAAGCAACTATTCTTGAATCAATAGAATGATTAATGTAGTGCTTTTATAAGATTATAAGATTCACATTTCTCTGTTTGGACCCTCCAAAAATAGGCCCCACTCCATTGTTATTTTTAATTTTAAGAAAATAAATAAAGTTTTGTGGTAATCAAAATTATGCCACAAATGCTGTCGTATTGTATTGAAACCTGAATATTCCTTTAAAGGAATAGTCCACCCCCAATAACGTTTGTCATCATTTATTCACCCTAATGTTGGTTTATTTCTTCCGTGTTTTTTTTTCTTTCTTTTTTTAGCACAGTTCCCCCAAATCTCATTAATGCAATGTAATGGAAATTATTTTTGTAATACGAAAAAAGTTTGTTAGCCGTTTTTAATTGTAAAAGTATTTATTCATTATGGTAGTATTTGTTTTACTGTTTTTACAGCAAATGAATGCCAAATATTTTGCATCACTAGTTGCATTCTTGCTTTTCTTTTTGTTGTTTTTTATGTGTAAATGTAATTTTTTGCTGTAAAAACATCAAGTCTCTCTTTCCTAGAGAAAACTTCTGCACAGAATAAGCACAGACTTCTGCTCTTGAGTGATAACTCACTCTGTAATTTGCTCTCATTAGCAGTCATCACAGTTCCAGACGCAACAGGGGGTGACAGTTGACAGTCCATCAGCACCACTTAATTTTCCTAAAGAGTTTTCTTGAAGTGTGTGTGTGTGTTGCATATAAACGCTGGTGCATGGCAGCTGCTTTTCCTATTGGCCATCTATTTCTGCTTTCGCCATTACACAACTTCTGTGTGTGTGTGTGTGTGTTGGGGTTTTCTATTCCACCACAATTTCATGGTCACCAGAATGGCAATTAAAATAATGTATTTTTTTATTTTATATATATATATATATATATATATATATATATATACACACAGTATAAATAATAATTAAAAAAAAATATTCATTGAAATAATAATTCATTTAAAAAAATCTAGACAAGAACAGAATATTTATCTGTACTATTCCGATTAACATAAAAATAAATTTAGTAGGTGTATCTCACAAAGCCTGTCAAGAACGTCATATTTCTCACATAAAGCTAAATTAATACATTAATTTTAGACATTAAGAAAATGAAGCTTGATTTTGAGGACCAGTATGATTCTTTTTTCCATTGTGACATTATTTTCATCACAATTAAGCACATTTTCTAAATTCTTTTTACCATTTGCGATAAACAGATATATTGGTGATATTTGACCATTTTAAGATGATCTCATTGGCCAATAACCATGCCGTTTCAAAAAAAGTGTAAGTTGTGCCAGTTCCAAAATCTAACAACCTTGTTAATGGATAGTACACATTTTCAGATTGATTTTGATTGGTGAAACTTCTTTCTCATGTTGTTTCAAAAATGACTTTCTATCTCACGTGGAATGCATGAAGTCATTTTAGTTCATTTAAGTCAACATCTCGTTTATGTTCCATGTTAGAAAGAATGTCATTCAGGTTTGGAACAACATGAGGGTGAGTAAATGATGACAGAATGTTTTATTTTTGGGTGAAAAACTATCCCTCAGGGTGTTAAAATAGACCTTAACTAGACAGTGTTGCTTTGCAAAAACTGTAATTAGAAATAACAAAAAAATGTGCTGGGTATTTTTATTTTTGAATTTGCTTTACCCCTGATTGGTCAGCTGATATCAGGTAAATGTCCTCATGTCTTTGCTCCACGCTGTACTTCAAATAAAGCAGCAGCAACAGACGGACAGAGCGACCTCGTTGTGTTTCTTGTGGTGGGATTGTAAGGTGTACCGGCAGGAGAATTCAGCACTTTGGACAGCACCTTGGCATTCTTTCTCACACTCAACATCTGCAGCAGCTGTTTAAGAGCTGCAGTCTTTTCCACAAAGGTGCACAGAAACAATCATAACAGTCTTGTTCAGTCTCTTTGAAATTCTTGTTCAATACTACACTCTTTTCTTACATTACATTACATTTTTGAATTCTTTACCCTAATGATTAATTCTCACTTTTTATTAATTCAGTATTTATATACATCATCAAAGGATTTTGTTGCTCATAGTAATGTAATAATATTGGTAATTTACAATACTATGTTTCTAACAGAATAGAAAACTACAGTTGTGTTTTATATTTTTATGTACAGAAAATGTGATTGTTGCTTTCCCATGCAAAATTTGCTAAAACGATGCTAGGGTGTTTGCACGAGTATTGCTATGGGGCTGCTAAGGTGTTATGTGTGGTTTTTTTAGCGCATTGCCATGCGGTTGCTAGGGTGTTGTGGGTGGTTGCTAGGGTGTTGCTATGCAGTTGCTAAGGTCTTGTGGGTTTTTTTTGTGTGCATTGCTATGTGGTTACTAGGGTGTTCTGGGTGGTTGCTCAGGTGTTGCTGTATAGCTGCTAATGTGTTATGGGTTTATTAGCACATTGCTATGGGGTTGCTATAGCGTGTTGTGGGCGGTTGCCAGGGTATTGCTATACAGTTGCTAGGGTGTTGTGTGTGGTTGCTGGGCATTGCTGTGCAGTTGCTAAGGTCTTGTGGGTGTTTTTTAATGCATTGATATGTGGTTACTAGGGTGTTCTGGGTGGTTGCTTAGGTGTTGCTATTCAGTTTCTAATGTGTTATGGGTTGTTTATTAACACATTGCTATGTGGTTGCTAGGGTGTTCTGTGTGCTTGCTATGTGGTTGCTAAAGTGTAATGGGTTGTTTATTAATACATAGATATGTGGTTGCTAGGGTGTTCTGGGTGGTTGATAGAGCATTGCTATGCAGTTGCTAAGGAGTTATGGGTGTTTTTAGTGCATTGCTATGTGGTTGCTAGGGTGTTCTGGATGGTTGCTAAGGTGTTGCTGTGCAGTTGCTAAAGTATAATGGGTTGTTTATTAACCCATAGCTATGCGGTTGCTAGGGTGTTCTGGGTGGTTGCTAGATCGTTGCTATGTGGTTGCTATGGTGTTAACCCTTTGGAATTAGCTGGTTTTCTTCATTAATTGGTCATAAAATGGGATCTCATCTTCAAAGTCATAAATATAGACAAACACAACGTACTTAAGCTAACAACACACAAACAATTATAATCTTTCATATCTTTATTGAACACATCTTTAAACATCCCATTAAACATTCACATTACTGTGGAAAAAGGAAGTGAACCCCTAGGCTAATGACTTCAACAAAAGCTAATAAGAGTCAGGAGTTGGCAAACCTGGCATCCAATTAATGAAACGAGATTGGAGGTGTGGGTTAGAGCTACTTTGACTTATAAAAAATACTCAAACATTTTGAGTTTGCTATTCACAAGAATATTACGGTTGCGTGCTGTCTCTGTGTTTATAGCCATGTCTCCCTCTGAATGCGTTTAGATGTGCTCTACAATATAGAATAGCCTTTCTGTGGACACCCCCCCCCACACCTTTACTATGGGCCCCCCTCAAGCCTGGGACAAAAGGTCCTGTTGTACTCCCTTATCTGTTGCCCTGCTTGTGACTTTGATGAAGATGAGATCACATTTTATGACCAATTAATGCAGAAAACCAGATAATTCAAATCACATACTTTTTCTTGCCGCTGTATAAGGTTGTGAAGCTGTTAAGGGTGTTTTTAGCGCATTGCTATGTGATTGCTAGGGTGTTCTGTGAGGTTGCTAAGGTGTTGCTATGCAGTTTCTAATTGTTATGGGTTGTTTATTAGTGCATTGCTATGCAGTTGTTAAGGTGTTCTGGGTGGTTTCTAGAGCATTGCTATGCGGTTGCTAAGGTTTCCGCCAGGCAAAAATCATAAGTCTGAAGTCTTAGTAAAGTAACAGCACACCTCTCCTCATTAAGCCACATGATTTGAGGTATCATTAATGTCCATAGCACAAACAGTGTGGGATGAGTTACACACCAAAGTTTAATACTTAGAGTTAGGGGATTGTTCAACCCCAAATAGTAGGCATGCAAATTTGCTGTGATTGCATCCTGTTGAACAGATATCACAGCCTGTTCCCTCTTCCCCCCAGGCAGCAGGGAGGCGGCATTCACCTACGCCATCACCGCCGCTGGGGTCGCCCATGCCGTGACAGCCGCATGCAGCCAGGGCAACATGAGCCACTGCGGCTGCGACCGGGAAAAACAGGGCTACTACAATCAGGAGGAGGGATGGAAGTGGGGCGGGTGCTCTGCTGACATCAAATATGGCATCGAGTTCTCCCGGAAGTTTGTGGATGCCCGCGAGATAAAAAAAAATGCTCGGCGATTGATGAACCTTCACAATAATGAAGCCGGACGAAAGGTAAGATTAACTCAAAGCACTTCATTTGGGTTTTCAACACTGTCTCCTTAAAGTCGTAATAATATTTCGAGATGGCGAAATCGTAAGAAATCGTACGAGCTGGCTCTTACAAAACTTGTGGATGAGGAACGAGATGAGGAAAGTGTATTACAGGTTCAGTCATTGTATTGCATAAATAAAAACGGAATGAGTCTCAAATTGTGTTCACAGATAAAATAAAGTGTTGGATAAGAAGCTAGCTTAAATTTGATGCCTGTATTGTATCAATTTGAAATTCTGTTTGTTGATTGTTTGGTCTCTATGGGAATAAAAGACGTTTCATTTTGTACAAGCCAAGTAGTTCGATATCTTCAGGGTTGGCAAGGTTACTTTTAAAAAGTATTCCTCTACAGATTACAGAATACATGCTGTAAAGTGTAATTTGTAACGTAAACTGTTCTCAAGGTCAAGGTCAGTAACATGATATAAATACTTTGGATTACTTCTTCAGCACTGGCATATTTTTTCACTTGTTTTGACTATAAACAAGTAAATAAAGTAAGAAAATACACAAAATGTACACAAAATCCTAAATATCTTATGCAGTTTCGCTACTCAAGTAAATTTATTTTGTTTTAAGGATTTTTCGATATTTTTACAGGAAAACAATATTTAAATTCTCATTAAGAATAATTTTTTTTCACATTTTTAAAATCTTTGCCCTAATATCAAAGGTCTTACTAGAGAAAAAAAAGTTATACTCTAACATGAATAGAATAAAATTCATTTTAAAATATAATCGCATCTGATAACAGATGCATGCAAAGGCAAGAAATAGCATTTTAGCTTAGCATAAACTAAATGTTTACACGACCATTTATAAACTATTTTTGCTGCTCCAAACTTTAAAACCCCACAGCGTGTACACAACAACAACCTATTCTGATCATATGTGGATTCTGTTTATAGAATGAGGCAGAAAATATATTATTTGTAGATTTCTATCCGATGTTAAAGGCTACATTGGTTAGCATTTCTTGTAAAAATACTCTAACCGCACAGAAAACATCGATAAGCCATATAATCGCGTATTTATTGGATTTATGTTTCATCTGTCAAAGCGTTTCGAACTGTTTTTTGTTAAGCTGTAGAAACATGATGTAGCTCCTCTATTAAGCTCCTCTATGACGTCATATCAAGAGTGTAAAAGCGCTCGTATGAATGTAACACATCATAATAAAGTGTTTCACCGCTGTTCAAAAACTCCTCGGATTGCATCAGTTAAATGGATAAATGTTTTCCAACACAACAGACTAAATATTAAATGAAACAAATGACAATAAAATGCAAATTAATCTCTTCAGTAATAAAAATACTTTTTAAATGTAACTGTATTCTGATTACCAATGATTTAAATGGTAATTCCAGTGGAATACAGTTACTAATATTTAGTATTTTTAATATGTAATCCTGTTACATGTATTCCGTTACTCCCCAACTCTGGATATCTTATGATTTCGCCATCTCTTACAAATTATTATGAGTTGTCATAAGACTGTGTTGGTGTCTCAGGAGCTTAAAGAATTTATGTTAACAATTTATTATTTTTCCCAGAAATATGCATGCAACGTTTCGACAACAAGGTTACGAAAATCCTGCACACAATGCTTCTAAATTACTTTCGTACATACTAATTTAAAGAAACAAATAAGAAAATCTTCAGAAATTTCTAATGATTTGTATCTTTTTATTTCTTTATCAAGAGCATTTTAAATTAATTTACTAAGCTTTGTTGTCTAGCAGAACATTCATGCAACATTTTGCACGGTTGCATGGTTGAGAAATTCCTCCACACAATGCTTTTTGCTCATTTGTTTTAGACATTGTGAGCTTTCCAACTTTGAAGCTTGGAAGTAGTTTTTGGGCTTTAGTTACTTGAAGAAACAAATAACAAATTCTTCGGAAAAATTCTTATCCATTAATTGACTTTGAAATGACAAATGCATTCAGACTTAAATGTCTTTTTTTTCAGTTTAAAGAGAGGGGAAAGGAAAACATTTTAGCATTTAGGCATTTGGCTCCATTCAGACATGCGGTGTGGCTCATCTTTATAGCTCCTGAAGGCCCTTCAAAACCATGCAACTTGCATGCGGGTGGCACAGTTTGTTCCTCTTGTGCACAACAGGTGTTTCAGGTGGGACATCGAGGATGCACACACAAATCTATCTGGACATTTGATCCGCGTCTTGTTTCGCCTCGGCCAATTACTACGCGTTTTCATGCTCTGTGGCGTCGTCTTGATCCAGGTTCAAGCTCGGTTTGGCTGTGCGCCGCTCTGGCCATGTTTGTTTTTGATAGCTGTTAGTCATTCCAAGAACACAGAACAACATGCAGAACCGCATGTGACTGTCACATGCACTCCAGTGACAAATGGATCTAATAAATAACACAGGGCTGTATGGTGCGAGCCCACGAGAGTCTGAGCGGAATCCACTTTTAAGCCCCGAGCGCGCAGTTGCCAGTTGGAGCCCTGCCAATCCCATCGCAAGCCGCTGCATGGAATCATCAAGTCGAAAGCTTGTAACAGGATATTATTGCAAGTCTTTCTGCTGTACTGCTCTCGCTCTATTGAGTCAGCCGTTTTTTCTGGTCTTTTATAGATGACCCACAATGGCAATATTGGAGCCTTAGGCTGAGCGAGGGGTGGGAGGTACCACGTGACTCTGAGTATGGGAGAATATGGAAGCTGCCGCGATGGAATTTCAATTGCTATCATACGTGTGTGTGGTTGGAGCGAGCTTGGCCAAATAACTGGTCTACATTAGCACTGTGGATGTAAGCGTATCCAGGCAAATGTAAACAGCGCTGTGGGCCTTCGGACGGCTCGTGAAGCAACACATCTTTCATTTTGAAATGGCATTCCCTGTGGGCAAAAAACTGACTCGATGTATGCTGAATCAACGTTAGTTATGAACGTATTTATCCACAGAATCAACATTGATATATTGAAGCCACATGAAACTAATTTCAGTTGCGTACAAGTGTTAAGATAATCAATGTTTTTACAAGGGAACAACTTGTTAACTGGTTAAGTAATGGAGGAAAATACAGTTTATGTTTTATGAAATTGAAATTACTCATTGCATGAATGGCAGAATTAATAAAACAAACATTATCCTGGTTATTAAAAGTCTCCAAAACTTAGTGAGCTGCCTTGCTGTCTACTGCCTACATAGGCAGCTGCCTTCTAAGCATCCTAACTGAAACGCAACTCCATGCAACATGCAAATAGCATTCCTAACACAAAGTACACAAGACTTGACTCACTATTGTGCTCAATAAGAGTCTGATGTTAGCATGTTGGTAAGCTTATGGTGCAATGAACTAATAAACAAATATATGAAGAACACACAAATATTGGATAAAATAATCCATATTTAATTAGATTAAATTTCTACTCACTTTGTTTTGAAAAAGAGTTAAGATCTACATTTTAAAAATGGTCATATTGCAAAATATTCTTAACATTTTTAGTATATTTCAATCAGTTTCCAAACAGGGCCCATTTCTTACTTAAAATGGAAAACTGTCTGCCATTATGTACAGTAAATGACAGAAAAGGGACAGAAAGTGCAAAGTGGACAGCTAATAATAGGTCTCTTTTTTTTAACAATAAACTTTGCTGTAGACTATTTTAAATGCCTCCAATATTGCACAGGCACTGTTAAAATTGAGATGTTCCAATCAGCATGAACTCTCAATGGCCTTGCATGGGGCATGATGTTATAATGCATTAATCAATTAGTTTGCACATGTTTTCCAGGGAAATGATGATTGCTTTTGGTGAGTCATGCCAGACAGGAATGAGTTTGGGAAAAAAGTGCTCTGCCAAAGACATTTTTCATGCAACATTTCATTCGGATTGCCACACATGTCAAATGTAAATTTAAAGATAAAAAGCCTCTCTTTTTCCCAATATAAAAAAATAAAATCAGAATATGTATTTAACTATATTTAAAAATGGCCAAAAAATATATTAGATATTTATTACATAAAAATATTACAATATTACATAACATATTGCTAAATATATGTTGTTTTTTTGAACATATTTTAATTATAGTTAGCTATAGTTAGACTAATATATACTGAATACATACACTGCAAAAATCATTTTCTTAATGAGTATTTTTCTCTTAAATTCTTAAAACGAGATCAGTTTGCTTGATAACATAAGATATTTTGTGATGCTTTTCAGAGAAATCTAGTAGCGAACAAAATTTAGTAACGTTTATGCTTATAACAAGAACATTTCTGTATATGCCAATGGGGTACAAAACAAAACTTGATTTAAAGGGAAAACACGTTTATTTTTCTTCCCCCATTGGCAAATATTTTTTTCTTGTTTTAGGCATAAACCACACCAATTTTTTTTTTTATTTCTCTAAAAACGATAATTGATATCTTATGTCATTCTGCTTCTCAAGAAATTTTTTTCTTGTTTTAAGGTGTTTAGATATTTTAAGACAAAAATACTAAGGAAAACAAATCAAAAATTATTTTTGCGCCAGTGTGACTAATGGGAATTTGGTGGCTTAAATTGCTATGAAACACATTAAATAGCGTTTGTCCTGCTCATAGATGTGGTGCATTCGAGTGCTCCTTCCATATTCAGCCCAATGTCAACCATAAAAAGGCTGATTTCTGAACACCATTAGCATGTGCTGTGCTTTTGCGCAGTGTTCTTGCAATGTGAATGTCTTCCAATAAAATCGACAAATTGTTGATGTTGTTGCTAGGGTTGCCACTTTTGAAGTTGTAAAATAAGGGACACTCAAATGGGGGTGCGTGTGGGATATCACGGCCCCATACCACATCCTCGACAGTTTTAGCAATAAATGCGTTATTAATAAAAAGAATTGTATATCCTTTCTTATATGCTAAAATGAGAACTTTCCTGACCCATGACTTATACAAAAATACATCATTTATATATAAAAATATTTTTATTTTTTCGATTATTAATATCTTTATGTTCTCCACTTTTTCTCCCCAATTTGGAATGCCCAATTCCCAATGCGCTCAAAGTCCTCGTGGTTGCCTCCGCGTCTGAGACCATCAATCCGCGCATCTTATCACGTGGCTTGTTGAGCACGTTACCGTGGAGACGTAGCGCGTATGGAGGCTTCATGCTATTCTACGCAGCATCCACGCACAACTCACCACACGCCCCATTGAGATCGAGAACGACTAATCGCGACCACGAGGAGGTTACCCCATGTGACTCTACCCTCCCTAGCAACCGGGCCAATTTGGATGCTTAGGAGACCTGGCTGGAGTCACTCAGCACACCCTGGATTTGATCTCGCGACTCCAGGGTGACAGGTGACAGTCAGTGTCAATACTCGCTGAGCTACACAGGCCCCTATCTTCTTTATCTTATTTATGTATACATTATATTTTTTTATTTATTTTATTTTCTCTTCACCTGTACTTCTTGTCTTTTTGACTCAGTGATTGTATTCATACATTGTTCGATCTGTGTAATTTTGTACATCTTATTGAACATTTATATAGAACAAAAAAATCAACACTTTCAGCACAATTTTTGGACTTTTCAGATGGTCCCTTCCCACCGTAGGTAAAATTTCCAACTTATATTATTGCTAAATTAGCGATCTGGAATGATTTCACAGTGATGCCGTCTGACCAGCTTAAATACGGGACAAATCGCATCCCGAATGAGTTCGATTCGGGACACATCATTTCATCTTTAAGCCCTAAGTATACTTCCATTTTGACACGAACGCACAGTGTCTGCGTACAGTCGATCACGAGCCTGTCAAATTATACTCCATATAACTGTGTGCGCATACACAGGTGGTTGGTGCATGAGCGCTATGACTGCTATGAGACACCGGACTTTCTCTTCAGGAGGTTAGACCCATAAAGATGTCTTTTTATTCCTTCAGACTTAAGTTACACAAATGCAGGTCTCTCCTGACCTCCTCACACACGCTTTCTTGACTTGCACATCCACTGTTGTTGTTTTTACCTTCATCTCCTGATGTTTAGTAGTATTAGTATACGCTAATTCTGAATGGTCGTATTCATTATAATCATTTTTCTTATTGTTTCTTGCAGGTACTCGAAGAGCGAATGAAGCTGGAATGTAAATGTCACGGCGTGTCAGGCTCCTGTACCACCAAAACGTGTTGGACCACGCTACCGAAATTCCGTGAGATCGGCTACGTACTGAAGGACAAGTACAACAAAGCGGTTCACGTCGAGGTGGTCCGAGCCACGCGACTACGGCAGCCCACCTTCCTCAAAGTGAAGAAGACACACGGATACCAAAAGCCCTTAGAATCAGACTTGGTCTTCATTGAGCGCTCGCCGAACTATTGCGAAGAGGACGCCAAAACTGGCAGCGTAGGGACGCAAGGGCGACTGTGCAACCGAACATCGCCGCACACGGACGGTTGTGACCTCATGTGCTGTGGGCGAGGCTACAACACACACCAGTACACAAAGGTGTGGCAATGCAACTGCAAATTCCAGTGGTGCTGCTTCGTGAAATGCAACACGTGTAGCGAGCGAACGGAGGTGTTTACCTGCAAATGAACAAATGTTTTGTGGGCATAACGCAGGTTGACGAGGTTCAATAGGACGGGGGAAGTGAAATGGA
Source organism: Myxocyprinus asiaticus (assembly GCF_019703515.2). Taxonomy (NCBI): domain Eukaryota; kingdom Metazoa; phylum Chordata; class Actinopteri; order Cypriniformes; family Catostomidae; genus Myxocyprinus; species Myxocyprinus asiaticus. The sequence continues at coordinate 2,591,170 of NC_059389.1, read as the reverse complement.
CGGAGTGGGCAGAATGGGAATTTTAATCTATCAGCTCTTTAAGGCGTCGTTTTGCACAGCAGAATGTATATTTGCTTTAACACAGAGTTAAAATACTAAACTCTATCGGTAGGTACAAGCCCAGTTTTCGACCAGAGGAACATGCACTGATCTATTCACAATGACTCAAGTGCAATGTTCGAAATAGCGTACTAGTATACTACTCGTACTATTTCCGCCGTGTCTACCAGAAATATTAAGAGTTGTGTGCTAGTATGCTATTCCGAACATTGCTAAGCTAACGGACTGCAGGATATCAGCCATGCCCCCGGTGCATTCTGGGATTTGTAGTTTGTTTTTTTCAAGGGAAGCTTTTTAAAGGACTCAAATGAGGTTCTTCGGATATGGATATTTTGACAGAACTTCTTGGAAAAGCAAATTAAGCCACAAGACATCGTGTCATCTAAAATGCCGTGTTTAAGAGTGAAAAGGAACTAGAAATGTTGACTTTTATTTAAGAAGGAGCTCTGAAAACAGTGCGAACTGCAAATTAAGGACGTATATGCCTCCTAACTGCCAACTGGAACCTGGTAGAGTATGTTAGTTATCCAGTCACACTGGAGCTTGTCTGTTTGAACACTGAAAATAAATTATTATATATTGTATGTTATAGTCTCCTAAGGAACCGAAGTGCTAACGGGTAGAAATTATGTCTTATTTTGTACTAAGTGTAAAAAAAAGAGAAAACAAAGACTTTGTAGAAACTTGCGACTGAAGGGCCCAGATGTTTTGAACGAATTGTTTGTGTTTTTCTGCAATGGCTAATGATGTGTTAACTTCCGAAACCACTGTAATTTTTTTTGGTCAGCTGATACATGTTAACATGGGTTTATCTTTGCTGTAATCCAGCCGTAGTTCTCAACAGAAATTTTGGTCACTTTTTTCCAATTTAGCATATAGCTAAACAAGTCTTTTCAATCAAGAATCCTTCCTCAATTAATTAAATGTGGAACGAATATATATCTGGATATGTTACAGAGCGCTGCACTGATTTTTTTTCTATTCAGATACAAAGCAATTAAAACTAAAATAAATATAAATTTGACTGACATTTGGGATGTTATTGCAGTCGAAAGAACTTTCTGCATCTAAGAGTAACTGGATTTGCTTCGGGATCCAGAATTTACATTGGACATCAAGTGGAAACCCAACAAGGGATGCACCAATATAAAACATTTGACCGATACCATTACCGATTTTAACAAAAAACCTATACTGATGCCAATATGTTGCCACTTACCTTATTTTGTAAAAATGTACAAAGAGCTACAAAGGCTTTTGATGTAACAATAAATAATTTCCATTGAACATGCATTGGATCTGTTGAACACATGACAGGCCAAACTTTTAAAGAGAGACAATGAAAGATAAATAGAAGATAAAATATAAAAAAATATTGAAAAATAGCTAAATATCATAGCATGATGATTGATGTGACAAAAAGGTTATTTTGTACTTCTAATATATTTTTGCACTTCTGTTTTTGCAGCTCAAAACAACAGAACAGTTTGTACTATTTATAATAGAACATCACAAATTCATGTTATGCATATGTTGGGCAATTCCACAGAAATGTCAACCACATCATGGAAAAATAAAAGTTTTAACCAAAGGAACAAAACCCTCTTTTAAATTCTATAGCGGTGTAACGGATAATGGAAAATGCAGTCCAGACCGCTAGAGGGCGCCGCTTGCTTACACAATGTTGACTGAAGTGCTGATTGCAGTCTATTTTTAAATGCAGCCTTTCAGGCTTTTGTAATCATGCAAGACCTTATTGTGATTTCAATCTTAACTCAATCAATCATGCAGCCTTAATGGATACCATAACAATGTCTCAGAAGTCAAAGTTTGCTGCCGGTTTCAAAGCATTTTGGATGGTTTTACCTCAACATGTATAGGTAAGTGCCACTTTCACAACTGTTACGTCTGTAACAACGTTTTTTCCTCAATTTGAGAACAAGAAAGATTAAAAATTATAATGACATGTTCTTTGGAGTGCCAACCCTTATATATTCTGTTGCTATCATTATCACTGGATTGTGCATTTGAATTAAAAGAGTTTTTACAAAGTGTGTTGACATCGGTTTTTCATATCGGTGTTTTCATGCTTAAAACCGATTTGCTGATGGTTTTAATTTGGTCAATAATTGTCCGATAAATATTGGCGGATGATAAACCGGTGCATTCCTAAACCCAACACAATACCAGTACCAAAATATAATAAAATCAAACATTGACCCCTTTTATTGTTCGCGATTCATCAATGAACATTATACTAACGAGAAAAAAAAAAGTTTGTCTACATAGTTTTTCATCAAAATGCAATAACTTGCAAAATCTGAAATTACTTTCCTTTTTGCATGAGGTCACGAATCCCTCTTACTTTTTCAGCCCCTCCCCTCCAACAAACTGGATACATTTAATATGTAACGCCCACGTTTTACGATCGTATCAATTTCAAATGGATAAAATCAAGTCCCGCCCTACATTTTTTTCTTGGAACATCCTGTTTTATAAGATCAATACATAGGATCACAGGATTAAAATGGATTGCGAGTGGTGTTTCATGTTGACTTTAATTTTACCATGAATGGCAAAAACCCCAAAATATGCACAATTATTAACATGATATAGGCTGAATAGCAAAACTAACAATTTTGTAAACACTTAAAGCCAATTTGTTAGCAGCATAACACATTGAGCCAAATTATTGTAATAGTAAAATACAGTAGAGTTTGTTTGGACGACAACGATAAAAGATATAGGAAGCATTTTCTCCCTTATAAAATAGGGCTGGTTAAAAATATACATTTTCAGATTAATCGATATCCCGATATCGGTTCTTAAAATCACGAGATTGATCTTTTACTTCAGTTTACTTACGTTTTGGCCGTGTTGACCATTAGCAACTAGCAAATGAACTGCATAGTTTGAGCCCTGTTGTTATTATTTTTTTTTTTTTTCTAATGTACCAATTTGGAAGGTTTCTTGAATGTTTTTTTTTTTTTTTTTAAATTAACAATATTAGCTGTAGAGAATTTCTTTCATAAGTAAACAATATGGACATAACTAAAACGTGCCCAAAACAAGAATCGGAATCAAATAAAATCTTGAAATCTGTATTGATACCCAGCTCTGTAATAATTTCAGTAGCCTATAATGAGTGTTAAACTCGAAAGAATAGACTTGTCACTATTTTTCACATTATATCTTGCAAAATGAATTCCGCTGGCGGCTTTATGCTACAGTAGTTTCCTGCCCATGGCAATGACGGCATACAATTCCATGGCTTAGAACCCTGTTTGGGAACCTCGCCTGAAATGAGTTAGTGAAATGTTGTGAGGCATATTTGAGGCAGCTATCCCAGAGGATGGAAACTGTCGCCCTATTCTGAAGTTCCAGTCACTCTTAATCTTAATGGGGCATGAGGAGGAAATATACATCATTAGATATCATACTCAATCCAGCAGCTTGCGGAAATAGATTTTCTTTACATTTTGGAGGAAAACACATGTTTATAATATCCTGTGGTCTGTTCCCTTGATTGTGGCATGTGTGGAGTTATCTGTGGAATTAGACAGAAGACAAGAGGGTTTAAGTTGACTCGGTCTGACTCTGTGTTAGACTTAATTTTCAGTTACGTGCCACTGAAGTATCAACTTTTTCTCAGATGTTTCTTCTAAAATTCCTTAAGAGAAATATAAACAGACACAAATGAGATACTTGCTGACATAAATTAAGAGAATAGAGATATAAAATGAATGTGGATAGCATAGCTCAGATCATATGGTCATGGGAAGATTTCTAGAAATAATTTAGTTCATTTGAGATCTCTGATGTTTGTGAATTTTACTGGAACTTTTTTGATTATCTGTATTTTGTTTTATTGGAATTAGACTGCTATAAACTATCCTAACTAGTTTCACTACCAAAAAAATAAATAAATAAATAAATCAATATATATATATATATATATATATATATATATATATATATATATATATATATATACAATTATATATACCTGATTTATGTATATATATATATATATATATATATATATATATATATATATATATATAAATCAGGTATATATAAAATCAGGTATGTGTTTTCCAGTAAAAATATCTAGACCCACCGACGGGTCCATAGGGGGGCGCTATATCGCGAAATATGTTTACGTTTAAGACGTTAAAGTCCCCGGATACATAAGTCAGGCATATATGGTATCATATGAAAGCGTAGAATCTAAACTTTCTATAGAACCCCATCACTTTTGCATTTATGTTACATAAAATAATAAAATAAGGGCTGAAAACATCTGCGCCACAAATCAGCGCCATCTAGAGGTAATGGGGTAGAAATATGAATATGAATATTAAAGTCCTTCACTTAGCACTGAAATTGACAAGTTATATATCAAATGAAAGCTCTCATTCTCTGAAATGTGACTGTACAGTTTATTTCATTGCCCTAATAACACAGATTGAAAGATTTTCAAAAGAATCACAAAGTGAAATATGATTTCTGTAAGACATCAAATAGAAACGTCCCTTTTGTGTGCCGAACACTGCTGCTGTAAACTTCAAGTATCTAAAAAAATCTATATCTGTTTTTACCTTAGGCGGTTTTATATAAAAATTAGCCATTTTTAAATTGTCTTTGAGCTTGCTTGGGTGATAATCCAATGTTATATCTACATGATTTCAAAGTTAGGACAACAATAAAAATGTTTTTTTTTTTTTTTTTACTTTCTGTTCATCATAAGATTCTGTTCATCATATACAATATTTGTATACATTTCTAAAAAATTAGACCAAATTTTTGCAATTAGTCCACACAGTATGTGTAAATGGTGGCTTTCAGGCTGCAGCCAAAAAATGCACCAGAGTTTAAGGTTAAAACAAGACAAATTTACTTGAGAAGCAAAATTGTTTAAGATCAGTTTTTGTTTAAGAGAATATCTTGAATTTAAAGTGGAACTGTGACATTTCTGTGACACTGGCATCACCTAACAGAATTACAAAAATAAACAGTTTTCAAACAGATTTCCGAATTCACCCTCTGTCTGTGATTGGTCTCACACAAAGAAGGTCCCACCTCAAACTCACACCATTGGTCAAGCCAGTGTTGAACGTATTTTAACTTTGAAAGATATATTCTCTGAAAACAAGTCTTATCATCTTATATCACAGTTTTGCTTTACAAGTAGATTTATGATGTTTAAGGATGTAAAAAATTCTAATTAAGAAAATTATTTTTGCTGTGTAATCCCAAGGACACAGTCTTGAAAGGGTAAAAAATACAGCTCATCTGACAAATGTCGTTTTTAAGTGTGAAGGAGGGTTGTGGCAGTACATTTGGTCGAGGGAAAACTCCCGGTCACCATGCAGCCGTGTGAAAGGCATTACAGACGGGCAGTAAAGCAGAAGTAAGATGTGTTTTGTTAGTCGTCTGAAACCCTGGGGCCCGGAACCATCTAAGCTCCATGACTATACCCCGGATTGCCCAAAATAAATCCACCTGTTTTTGGCAAACATTTTCTCATTAAAAAATATGAGCCAGAAAAACAGAGTCCGCGGTGTGTGTGCTGTTCTCTAAACCGGCTTTTGTTCAGGTGTCAAGATCGTTTGTTTAATGTGAGTTCCACTCTGCCAGATAATGCCAGCGCTCTTATTCACACAGATACAGCGATTCAGAGGCACGCTGGACAGCTACAGTCCAGCGACTGGTAGAGAGAGTGCATATAACACTCTATGTTTAAAGGATCGCAGTTCATTTTGAAGGGAAGTTCAGTACAAGCTTAGATCAATTTGTAGTATAATGTTGATTACTATAGAAAAAGAAAAAATCTGGGTTACACTGAGACACTTACAATGGAAGTCAATCAGTAAACGTTAAAATACTCACTGTTTCAAAGTGTCTTAACATGATTTTAGTGTGATAAAATCACTGTGTAAAGTTATATTCAGTATTACAACTTTGTTGCCATGACGACATAACCCTGTTCATCCTAAAATGGCCATAAAAATGGCTATTTAAACAACTTTACAGCTTAAATAATACCCAAGCTTTAACAGAAGAATGAATGTAAGTCCTTTCATAAAATTATAAGCGTCACATTTCTGCCTTTAAACCCTCCAAAAATTGGCCCCATTCACTTCCATTGTAAGTGTCTCACTGTAACATCGATATTTTCTTTTTTTTTCCTTTTTTTTTTTTTAAAGGTGGGACGAGTTGAAATATTTTTTTGTGGTAATCAACATTATGCCACAAATACTGTCGATTGAGCTTAACTTATATTGAACCTGGAATATTCCTTTAAAAATTGTAGTTGATACCACTTCCAATTCATTCATCACATTGGAAATGGAGGGTTACGTTTAGTGCATTGCATTGTGCTAAGGTGCGTTCAAGTCATGGTCATATTTACAAGTTAAGCGCACAAGGTGGGGCCTGGGTAGCTCAGCGAGTATTGACGCTGACTACCACACCTGGAATCGTTAGTTCAAATCCAGGACATGCTGAGTGACTCCAGTCAGGTCTCCTAAGCAACCAAATTGGCCCGGTTGCTAAGGAGGGAATAGTCACATGGTGTAACCTCCTCTTGGTCGTTATAATGTGGTTCTCACTCTCGGTTGGGCGCGTGGTGAGTTGTGCGTGGATGCTACAGAGAGTAGCGTGGGCCTCCACACGTGCTACGTCTCCACGGTAACGCGCTCAACAAGCCACGTGATAAGATGTGCGGATTGACGTCTCAGACGCAGAGGCAACTGAGATTCGTCCTCTGCCACCCGGATTGAGACGAATCACTACGCCACCACGAGGACTTAGAGCGCATTGGGAATTGGGCATTCCAAATTGGGAATTAAAGGGGAGAAAATCAACAACAACAACAAAAAACGAGCGTACATGAACACCACCACAATGTTTTCTCTAGATTTTCTTTAAGCCTCTGGATTTTCTTTAAACCTCGAGTTTTCAATTAAAGAATCATGGTGGAAGCAAATTGGTATTGGTAATAGTTTAACTTTTGGATTTTGACTGTGCAGTTTAGTTTTTTTATTGTTAGTGGAGAATAGCGATGCTGTATGCCAGAAAAATACAACTCATTTAGCTGGTTTATGAGGTGACAGGCTTGTGCAACAAAACTACATTTCCCATCATTATATGCAGCAGGACAAGAAAGATCAAATAGATAGATAACACATCACTTACACACCAAATATAAGGCTTTGCTATTCATTTTGTTGCATTGGTGCAAACAAAGCCTTGTCTTGGAAAGAAAGATGAAATAGGAAAACGGTCGATTCGTTCCGGTTAAAATCATTTGAAAATACGTCACATTGTATTTACGACTTCCGACCTCGTAAGTACAAACTTCCCAGGAGGACTTGAATGCAGCATTATACAGTATTCTGTGCGGTATTCATACTGTTTACTGCAGAGATAGTAAAAACATTATGCTAATAAACTATTCCGAACAAAGCCACCATCACAGATGTGTGGAGTTTTGCCTCACCCGTGTGTTTTCAACAGTGGCTTGCCAAGAGCATTCTGTGGGACCAACCTGGTAGACGAGCAAATCTCCAAGCAATTTGTTATCACGGGATGAGTCTATGGATAGATAGCATGCAGCTGTGTGGGGGAGAGACATGATAGTCGTAAAGAATGAATTATCTTTCAGAAAACGAGGAAAAGGGATGGAAGGAGGGTGGAAGGTAAGACAAAAGAGTAACGAGATGCTTCCAACTGACGTTTGAGACTCTCCAGAAACACACGGTGAAGATAGAAAGGAACTGTTGACCTTCAAACATCAGCCATCAATTGTGATGTACTTCAGGACCTGCAGGAGGGGAACATGACTCGGAATGTTAACAAGTTTGTTATTTCGCCACTAGCACTGGATGGGCGATAAGGGAGAATATGTCGGCACATTACAATGCTTCTGAATCTTAGAATCATTTTGGCAGCTTGTGGCGTGACTTCATTGCCTATAGAGCACAGAAATGCTTTATGTTGTTTGTCCGTTAGACTTGTTTTCATACTGGGAGAGTGAAAGATAGCGTACCACCCCACCATTGCGAAAAACTCCCACAGATGAGTAATATCACACACTCTGACATAAGCTGCATTCCAATTCACAGAGTCCGTATATGCAGTGTTTGTGTGTAAATCAGGCCTGGCCCACCCAATCACGAGCCTGACAACCAATCACAAAAATCCTGTCATGATAAACTTAAATTAGCTCCAGAGTAGGCTCTCCAGACAGTAGTCTCATTTACCAGAAACTATGTGACACATTTTTACTATTCCAGGATTGTTTACCTTTTATGCACATTTGGATCAAAGATGATTACAAACAGAATCTCTTTGAAAGGTAGAAAATAAGGGTTTGACTTCATTCATTTTCATTTGTGCTCATCCTCCAATTTTGAAAATGAATTAGGCCTACAAATGGCCGACTCCCTGGCCAGTGCACTACTTAGGGAGCTGATTATTGGCATGAAACAACATTGAAGTTTCAACTGGCAGAGCGTGGCTCTAGCAACGCCAAGATCATGGGTTAGATTCCCAAGGAAAACACAAACTAAAAAAATTATACCTTGAATGCACTGTAAGTCGGTTTGGATAAAAGTGTCTGGCAAAATACATAAATGTAAAATGCTTAAATGGTTCATATTTACGTATATACACTGCCTGGCCAAAAAAAAGATGCATGCTCTAATATTCCATTCGACCGCCTTGAGCTTTGATTACGGTGCGCATTCATCGTGGCATTGTTTTGACAAACTTATGCAATGTCACAACATTTATTTCTATCCAGAGTTGCACACATTTTTGGCTGAGATCTTGTATTGATGACGGGAGAGTCGAACCACTCCATAAAGTCTTCTCCAGCACATCCCAAAGACTTTCAATGGGGTTAAGGTCAGGTCTCTGTGGTGGCCAATTCATGTGTGAAAATGATTCCTCATGCTCCTTGAACCACTCTTTCACAATTTGAGCCCGATGAATCTTGGCATTGTCATCCTGGAATATGCCCGTGCCGTCAGGGAAATAAAAATCCATTGATGGGATAACCTGATCATTCAGTACATTCAGGTAGTCAGCTGACTTCATTTTATTGCCACATAACATTGCTGAGCCTAGACCTGTCCAATTAAAGCAACCCTAGATCATAACACTGCCTTAATTGCAAATGGCAATTTTTTTTGGCCAGGCAGTGTATACAGTATACAGTATGTATACAGTATGTACCAGCTGAAAAACTGCTCTAAACGATCAGTCCGTTAGCGAGCTATCCTAATGACTTAGACTGAATCGGGAACAGATTCAAGCCATGTGATTAAGGATGTATCTCAATCAGCTCCATAGTTAGCAGTACATGATTAAACGTGTTTAGAAGGAAAGTTTAAAATGTGAAATGTCCTACTAAGTTTATTTAAGTACTATGTACATCAGATATGTAATTAAAAGTTACTGCATAAACTAAAAAGTTAAATTTAAATTTACTACTTAAGTTAAAAAGACTAATTTATTTTCAACTATAACGATAACCTTTAAAGACAGACCTACTGTGAGCTACAAGATTGTTCATCGATGGTATACGCTTCCGTTAAAGCCATCCGTCTTTGTTATTTCAAATTCATTGTTTAAAAATAGTGTTTGATAGCGGAATTCATGTTAAACAACTACATTACCCATGTGTGACGAGGAGGGCGTGCCCGGGCCACGATGGAGCAAGGCCGACGCTGAATCAGCTGATCAGCAGTAGAGCGAGATAAGGGGCAGCCGGAGGCGCCGGTTTGAGAGAGAGAGATGCACACGGCCACGCTGCTCGTTTGTTTATGTTGGTTTTAAGTTTACCATTAAACTTTATATTTACTGTTCAGCTCCTCCTTGCCCGTCCTTTATGTGTTACAGTGGTGCCGAAACCCGGGAGGGAGGAGGGATGTGCTGTTGCGGAGTCCTCGCCGCTGCTGTCCACCAGGGGAGCAGCCACGGCCGTCTGCCTTGGAACGGAGGGGTCACTGCTGGATGCCAAGAGCCGGAGGAACCGCAGCCGTCTGCCGGGAAGGGGAGGAGCGGTTCCCTCCGCCAGGGGTCAGAGGACTCACTGCCGTCTGCTGGGGGAGGTGCGAGTTGCCATCCGCCAGAGGGCGGAGGAGCGGTTGAGGCGCGTCCAGGAGCCAGCGAGCAAGTTCTTCTCTCTCTCTCCACTCTCTCTCTCTCTGTGTCTCTGTTTGCCCTTTCCCTCTCCCCACACCTCCCCTCATCTCTCCCCCCAGGTTCATAGGAGGCGGGGTGGGACACCGGCTGACAGAACAGCCGGAAGGGCAGCGTCTACCCCCCTAGAGATGGGGGGGTAGTTAGTCAGGCCTGAATCGGGTGGGGGAGGAGTGTGACGAGGAGGAGGGTGTGGCTGGGCCGTGATGGAGCACGGCCGGCACTGAATCAGCTGATCAGCGGGAGAGTGAGATAAAGGGGCGGCCGGAGGTGCCAGTTCGAGAGAGAGAGATGCACGCAGACGAGGCTGTGAGGGATAGTCTTAACATCTCCTCACTGACACCAAAAAGCTCCAAGATCAAATGTAATATTCCACAACTCTTGTTGTCTAGAGTTTTTTGTCTACTGAAATTTATTGGAAAGATATTTTTTCAATGTTTCATCAGTGTATGAAACTTTAAATAACTGTACAACCCATTAAAGAGATTGTGCACCCATCCCTCAGAGCCGCCAAAAATAAAAAATGGCGCTGCAATGAATAAGGTTCAGTGGATGAACACCCTTAGCCAGTGCCTAAATTCGTGTTCACGATACTGATTCATGACATAGGGAGCTATAGGGAACTGGGATGCACCCTGCGAATGATCAGTCCATTAGCGAGTTATCCAAATGACCGATTCAAACTGTCTGAAAAACTCAATAAAAACAACCAACTCAAAGGATGATTCATTCGCGGTCGAACATTGCTATTTCTTCTGATTGTGAACAGCCGTTTGGAAACTCGATCGACATGATATATTTTCAGGGACAATCTTTCTCAGGTTGGTATATCTCCCTCTTAAAACAACATATTGTAAACTTTTACAGGAGCAAGGCTTTTACAGGACTTTACTGGGACTCGTGCCACCTGTAAAAAGAGTGTGTACACTTGCTTCCTCTAACCATACAAGATTTATGTCCACTTTGTAGGGCATTGGGTGAGTGGAACATATATAAACGTATAAAAATAGCATAGTGATTTTTCAACAGTGGTATTTGCGTTGCAATGATTAACGGTCATGGCTGCTGTTGTGTCGTCAGATACTAGCAACAGGTCAGGAAAAGCTCCATTTATATTTGTCTGGTTGTTTAATCATATTCATGTCAAACGGCATTACCACATTGTTTCGAAACGTCAAACGTCTTTCACTACATAATGGGTATTCAATAACTCTGCCTCTGGTTCCAATTCATAAAGCAACCATGGTTTCTACTGCAATATTTTGGTCGGAAGTACCTTGGCTAATCTACTTCTTGTGATGTTGACATATGGACTTTTTTTGTTTTTTCTGAACATTTTAGTATTTTAACATATTTGTGGAAGGCAAAGTGCATTCTTTAAGATGCTGCATACATGCTTTTAAACCCATTTGGCCCATTAAACCAAATTGTTCTGTCTTGTTTTAAGCATAAATCTTACAAAATGTAGTGACACAATTTATCAATGCAGTGAGAAGAATAAATATACCTCATAAACATAATCCCTGAAAACAATTCTTAAAGGGACAGTTCACCCAAAAATGTCATGTTTAACCTCTCACCTATATGTTGTTCCAAAACACAAAAGGAGATATTAGCCCCAACCATTCATTTTCATTGCATCTTTTTCCATAAAATTAAAGAGTATGATGACTGAGTCCTTCTTTTGTGTTCAATGAATGAAAGAAAATCATACGCAGATTTTCACTTCGAGGCCTCCGGAGACAAATGTGGTACTTTGTCTGGGGAATAGTGCAGCTCCTCATCTCCTTTATGTTATTTTGACTGCTTGTCTCATTGAGAGACAATCACTGTGAGGTTCACTGTCATCTGGTTGATATTAGTGGTGAGGAACATATGGCGGATTCAAAGGAGCAGACCACACTGAGCTCATCTGATGCTGGAGGGCACGAGAAGAGTTTTAGTTGGGCACTGAGTAGCCTGAAGAGAAGAGTCGAGTCTTAAAGACAAAAGCAACACAAAGTAAGAGGCCGTTCGCACAGGACGTGCTCTTGTGGTTAAAAAAGATCTACGTATACTGCAAAAATCAGTGTTTTGTCTTGTTGTCCAGTAAAAATTTTGGTTTTGGTTACTTGTTAGCTGGTCAGGCTGGGAGACCGTCTTAAACCAGATAAGACAAGCAAAGTAGCCAAGGCTTGTTTAAGATTTTCTTATTTTAAAAAGGGCTGCAAAAATGGCAGTCTATCGAGATGTTAAATATAGCTAATATGTATCACTAAAAATATAATAGCCAACATTTCTTCAGATTCATTTGTCACCCTAGAAATGGAATGTAAATTTTAGTGCATTGCATACTGATAATTTCCATACTGTGCAGTATACTGCATACTTTTAAAATAGTACAAGTAGTATGGGAATATGCTATATGCTAACATGCCCATCCTCTTAAACTTGGTGACTTGAAAGGACACTAAATACTGACTAGATGGTGTAAAAGAGCTCTTAAAAAACAGTTAATCACATATAAAATGCTTAATCGAAATCAGCTTTGCTGCAACACATTTAATAATTCTTATAAAACCAGATTACATTGTCTCTCTGTCTATTTTTGGTGGGGAAAGACATTTTTGCAAAAACAACTCAACAAGATAACCATAACCATCCATTAGTGTCTGCCGAACTTGAGCACTGGTGCTGGGAAACGTTAAGATTTACGATGAATCGTCCCCCTGCGAGAATGTTTAATAACTGCGCTTTAATAAGTTTCTGTTCTGGACAATAACAGTAAACCGTAAATAACGTCAGATCAGCTGATAGTGCCGTGGATATACGCGCTGGGAGGGGGAGAGATGAGACTGTTTAACACTAAATAATTATCCTGCTCTTGGCCGGCGCGTGTATTTATGTTGGCGTGGACAAGGCCACGGTGCTCGTAAAACTGTAGTGGGGTTAATGGGTGAACAGCACCGCCCTCCAACCTCACACCGCGACAACATCAGCAGTCTGAGAGTTTGGAGACGCCCGACAACCAGGGGAAGAACAGCGTGTGTGTGTATGTGTGTGAATGAGTCACTCGTGAATGGTACTTGCAGAAGTCTAGCTATCATGCTACCTTACCTGCTGAAAAAAACAAACAAACATCTTAAACCAGCCTAAGATGGTTTGCTGGCCTTAGCTGGTCTCCCAGTCTGGTCAGGCTGGTTTTAGAGGAATTTTGGGTACTTTTCAGCTGGTTAAGCTAAGAGACCAGCCAGATCTGCTTGGCCAGGCAGGAAGACCAGTTTGACCTAAAACACCAAAGACCAGAAAACCAGCTAAGGCTTGTTTAAGATTCTAAGCCCACATTCACATGAATACATTTAAGTTAGAAATGTCCGTTTTCAGTTTCTTATAGTTATCGTTTTCCAAAATCTGTGTAGTACTAGAGAGTGTTTTTCGGAACATTCCATTTTAAGTGGATAAAAAGAGGCGTAAACGTAGTGAAATGTATGCATTTTCAAACAAAAACATATTAGTGTGGGCGTGGCCTAAGATACCTCGTTCTCAGGCCACACCCACACTAATCTGTTTTCGATTAAACCATGGATGCTATTTTTGGCCAGTGTCTTTCTGATAGTGGATTCATGAACAGTGAGCTTTTTTGATGCGAGAGAGGCCTGCAGTTCCTTGGATGTTGTCCGTGGCTTTTTTGTGACTTCCTGGATGAGTCGTTGCTGTGCTCTTGGAGGAATTTTGGCAGGTCGGCCACTTCTGGGAAGGTTCACTACTGTGCCAAGTTTTCTCCATTTGGAGATAATGGCTCTCACTGTGGTTCTTTGGAGTCCCAGAGCCTTTGAAATAGCTTTGTCACCCTTCCCAGACTGATGTATTTCAATCACCTTTTTCCTCATCATTTCTGAAATTTCTTTCGATCTTGGCATAGTGTGCTACTGGGTGAGACCTTTTAGCCAACTTCAAATCAGGGTGTGTCTAGTCCAGCTGAACCCCATTATTAATGCACTTTCATAGATTTGGGGATTTAGTAACTAAGGGGGCAAATACTTTTTCACACAGGAACAGTTGCTACTGGATAACTTTTTTGCTTCAATAAATAACATTATTCACTGTATTTTGTGTTTACTCAGATTGCCTTTGTTTATGTTAGATTTTGTTTGAAACAATTTAGTATGAGATATAAACAAAAACAGAAGAAATCAGGATAGGGGCAATTACTTTTTCATATCGAGAGAAATGTTGATTATAAATATATTTACTTTTCAGTATCAAATGAAATATATTGCTAAAAACAGTTTGACTATTTTGCACATTTTACATGTAATTAGCTTAGCTACATGATAATGTAAAGCATTATTTGTGTGATGTGCAGAGTTGCTGCTTATGTAAAGCGTTCCAAATCAGTCACTTGTGATATTTAATTAAATATGAAATGAAATATATCGATAATAATAGTTCATTCAAATAAAAATGTAACTATTTTGCACATTTACGTGTAATTAGCTTAGCTACATGATAATGTAAAACACTATTTGTGTGATGTGCAGAGTTGCTGCTTATGTAAAGCGTTCCAAATCAGTCACTTGTGAGATTTAATTAAATATGAAATGAAATATATCGATAATAATAGTTAATTCAAATAAAAATGTAACTATTTTGCATATTTACGTGTAATTAGCTTAGCTATATGATAATGTAAAACACTATTTGTGCGACATGCAGAGTTGCTGCTTATGTAAAGCGTTCCAAATCAGTCACTTGTGAGATTTTATTAAATTAAATATATTGATAATAATAATTCAAATAAAAACGTAACTATTTTGCACATTTACGTGTAATTAGCTTAGCTATATGATAATGTAAAATACTATTTGTGTGATGTGCAGAGTTGCTGCTTATGTAAAGCGTTCCAAATCAGTCACTTGTGAGATTTAATTAAATATGAAATGAAATATATCGATAATAATAGTTAATTCAAATAAAAATGTAACTATTTTGCATATTTACGTGTAATTAGCTTAGTTATATGATAATGTAAAACACTATTTGTGCGACATGCAGAGTTGCTGCTTATGTAAAGCGTTCCAAATCAGTCACTTGTGAGATTTTATTAAATTAAATATATTGATAATAATAATTCAAATAAAAACGTAACTATTTTGCACATTTACGTGTAATTAGCTTAGCTATATGATAATGTAAAATACTATTTGTGTGATGTGCAGAGTTGCTGCTTATGTAAAGCGTTCCAAATCAGTCACTTGTGAGATTTAATTAAATATGAAATGAAATATATCGATAATAATAGTTAATTCAAATAAAAATGTAACTATTTTGCATATTTACGTGTAATTAGCTTAGTTATATGATAATGTAAAACACTATTTGTGCGACATGCAGAGTTGCTGCTTATGTAAAGCGTTCCAAATCAGTCACTTGTGAGATTTTATTAAATTAAATATATTGATAATAATAATTCAAATAAAAACGTAACTATTTTGCACATTTACGTGTAATTAGCTTAGCTATATGATAATGTAAAATACTATTTGTGTGATGTGCAGAGTTGCTGCTTATGTAAAGCGTTCCAAATCAGTCACTTGTGAGATTTAATTAAATATTAAATGAAATATATCGATAATAATAGTTAATTCAAATAAAAATTTAACTATTTTGCACATTTACGTGTAATTAGCTTAGCTACATGATAATGTAAAACACTATTTGTATGATGTGCAGAGTTCCTGCTTATGTAAAGCGTTCCAGATGAGTCACTCGTCAGATTTCATGAAATTATAAATGAAATATTTTGATAAAAACTCAATTAATTGACTTTTATGCATTTATGTGTAATTAGCATAGCTACACGATAATGTGAAACACTATTTGTGTGATGTGCAGAATTGTGTAAAGTGTTCCAAATCAGTCACAGAAACAGAGCTATTGATATGTCTTAAGCTTCAAATGTACAGTGTAATAAGAATTCCAACGTCTGTTCATATAACTCATCATATTTGTTTCTTTGAGTATTAAAAATGACATTTATTCATCTTTAATTGCACATGCAAATACATCTTTCTCTTTAAGCGTGACTGTGGGCTTCTGATTTGTAATACTGATGAAGCTGTTTGTTCACAAATAGTTACCATGGCTTTACAAAGTCATAATTTACAGCGCAATACTCGACTGTTGTTTGACTTAAAGGCGCTTTGTTTGTTCAAACAACAGGGCGCCGTTATAAGCCAACTTCAAACACGGACAGTTTTGCCCAAACATTTCCTCATTAAAGCTTGAAATACACGGAGGCGTTGTGTGCGTCCTAACTCATTTAAGCCTCTAAATGCCACGATACGAATGCCATTGATAAAACATCAATGTGCAGCGCAGCTGAGACCACAAAATTTGATCCTTCATAGACAAAATCCCCAGACATTTGGAAAATATTTGCATTTTCAACATCTTGGTTAGCTCACACAGCACGCAAGCTGTTGTCAAAAAAAAGACAGAGAATACAACAGAGAAAAAGTGTTTGGCAAATGGGAAGGAACGTAATTTTGTTCAGAATTTCAATTTGTGGATTTGTTACAGATGGGGACCTACGGGTTGGTTGGATGTTTTATTGCTCTCGAATATGTCGGTGTGTGTGCGTTCAGGTTAAAGTGCTACACAGTTTCTCTTCTGTTTACATACATTTTCACAATGTACTGGCTCTCATTTGAATAGTCAAAAAGGATTGAAAAATGAGTACAAAATCTCTAACCCTGCCTACTAGCAATCGTAACCGTGATGCTCGCCTTAACAAACATCTTTAATGAATAATACACATCTCAACTGAAGCACTAGGTCACTTTTCCAGGAGTCAGAAACCCAAAGTTCCCCAAGTTTAATGTAGGTAAAATACCCTCATAAAACCAAAATAATATTCAATGATTGCCTTTGATAGATCAAGACCTTTTACCACAGATACAACCTGCCCTGTCATTTGGCATGCATGCTGATAAAAAATGAGCAAATGTCTAATTATAATTTCTTATAATTATCTTTTCTCTGCTCCATCGGTCCAAAGTAAACTTAGAGCCTGATATTTCAGAACTTTATGGAGTCTCATTGTCATAAAATCCAAGAATAGATGAATGCATTAGTGGAAGACACATACTGGGTCCCACAGCAGCTGTTAAAGACATTTTTAGCCCAAACCAGAACACCAGTCGACCACCACATCTTCACATTTCATCAACCGATGGTGTAAAAACATATGCCCGTTCTGTATGTGCATGGGTGATTTGTCATCTACAGACTTTTTAATGTCCCAAGGGTTGATTTTTATTAAAACAGATTTCAACTTTTTCCTTTTTGTTCTATGAAGGTCACATCAAAACTGACTTGGAAAATCTGCGCCTTCATCATTTATTTTTCTTTATTTGCTTTTCAAATGCCTGTAGATTATTGTATTGTTTTACCCTTAAGAGTTTTAATCTCAAAACATTTTAAAACTCAGGCAAAAGCAAAAAGCAGAATATTCCTAAACCATTTCAGTAGTTATTGTGAGAATAATTTTGAGAATAACTTTTCAGTGAAAAATGTTTTCATTATTTTCAAAAGAAAGCAATTAAATAATGTTTTTGTAAAGAATAAATAGTAATTAAATATTAATGTCAAATATTAATTTCAATAATATTTTATATTTAATTAGTAATTAATTATATTTTAGAATATAATTATGTACTTATATTTAAGTATATAAATATATTCTAAAATATAATGAATTACTAATTAAAAATAAAAATATTATTGAAATTAATATATATATATATATGGCAAAAAATATTATTTTTTAATAATTTTAAAATGACAATATTTTTGTAATCGGACAAATAAAAATGATTAAATTAAATGTGTATGATTTATATATTTTTTTGTAATGAGGCCAGTGAAAATGTTAGCAGGGTAAGTGGAAATCTTAAAGCAATAGCTTTGATTTTCGATTACCACAAACATTTTTTTACACTTCTCCCTCCTTTTCTTTAAAAAGTGGAAAAATCTGTGTTCCAGTGAGACACTTACAATGGAAGTGAATGGGGCCAATTTTTGGAAGGTTTAAAGGCAGAAATGTGAAGCTTATAATTTTATAAAATCACTTACATTCATTCTTCTGTTAAAGCTTGGATATTATTTAAGCTGTAAAGTTGTTCAAATCGTCGTTTTTATGGTCATTTAAGGGTTTGCGGTATTATGTCGGCATGGTTGCAAAATTGGCTATAACTTTACACAGATGTGGCTGGTAAGCAATTTTATCCCACTACAATCAAGTTAACACACATATTGTTTATGTCTTGTGTCTATACTTTTGAAACAGTGAGTATTTTAACGTTTACAAATTGGCCCCATTGACTTCCATTGTAAGTGCCTCACTGTGACTCAGATGAGATTTTTTGTAAAGAAAAGGAGGGTCGAAAGTTGAAATTAATTTGAGTGGTAATCAACATTGTGCCACAAATGTTGTCGATTGAGCTTAAAATGTGTTAAACCTGGAATATTCCTTGAAAGGAATAGATCAGCCCAAAATGAAAATTCTGTGATCATTTACTCATGTTGTATAAAACTGTATGACTTTCTTGCTTCCGTGGAACACAAAAGCAGATGTTAATCAGTATGTTAGGGGCTGACAGCCTCAGTCACCATTCACTTCCATTGTATAGATGGAAAATAATGCAATGAAATCGAATGGTGACTGAGACTAACATTCTGCTAACATCTCCTTTTGTGATCCACAGAAGAAAGTCATGCTGGTTTGGATCAACATTAGGGTGAGTAAAGATGAAAAATTGTTCTTTTGCGGTGAACTATCACTTTAAAATCCTTAATGTCGAGCACCTTGTACACACTCAGAATCCTACGAGATGAGCACGTTACCTGCATGCAAAAGCCAAACCAGAGCCGTGAGTCGGTTTGTAAATTGTATAAGTGGTGAGCATCTCCATAGTAACCAATTTGTGTTTCTGGTCAGAAACAAGTACACTAATATCTTCTGTCGCTCTGATATGTGGACCAACTGCATTTTTATATCCTGGAATATTAGAAAGGTTGTTAAACACAGGGGCGGTAAATGGCATAAATCTTCAAGATTACAGGCTTCACGCCAGAGAAAAAGCACCGTGAACCACGCCAACATGATCCTGAGCATATCAAACTTCCCACAGTGAATCAGGTCAAAGTGACAGAACTTTTTTTTGCCTGGACCAGACACTACGTTCTGAGATATAAACACTAGCACGACTGCTATGATATTTGAGACGACGATTAGCTCGTGTGTATTTAAGTGTTTGGTTTATATTACACACTCAAATTTATATTAAAAGTGATTACACAAGAGGCTGTTAAACCCCTTGTTTGAGTCGTAATATTTCAATTGTTGTTTATTTTATGTCTTGAATTAACCCTTGTGTGTCAATTTAAAATATTTACTCAGAGGTCCTTAGAGGACAAAAATGTCTACGTCAAAAAACTGCCATAATAATATTCTATATTAATATTATTTTCCACTTTCAATGAGTAAATTTTTTTGACCAACATCAGTCCTGATCATAACTACCAAATATTAATTCATTTTCAGGATTTTAATCCTTTAAATGCCAGTTTGTTTATATAATGCCACTGTTGTTTTTCACACACACACATACACATTTCTCAATACACACATACAAACACACTGTGGCATCCATACCAACACACCCACACAATTTTAGCTACATAATTTATTCAGTTGTCTTGCAGTGCTCTATAATACAGCAAACAGAAAATAGGGGAAAAGCATGTAATTGCTCCATAGGCTAAACATGAGAAAAATGGCGCCATCTGGTGGAAAATATTAAAAATGTTAATTTTGAAGCAAGGGCTCCGTAAGAAAGCATAATATCATGCTTTATTGGCTCTGGGATCAAATATTGCAGTTTTAATGGGTTTCAATGGGGACATTTTTGTCCTGAAGGTCCTGAGTGTGACTATTTTGTGTACACAGTGTATTATAGATGTATTATAGGAACTGAGGTTGAAATATCAAAATTTCCCCCAAAAATACACACCTTTGGCAAAAAAAAAAAAAGACAAAAATGTCCCGAAGGTCGCACAAGATTATGAAGTACCTTTTCAATGGACAAAATTTGCTAAGAGGCTAAAACAAAAATATTGTGTTTGAAAACAGATGGTGTTTTTTTTCCATTTATTGTAAACATTAATTTGTAATTTGTTAATGGACTGGTAATGAAAGTAATTATAGATTGTAGCTTTAGCATGGATTAGCATTTGTCACAGTTTATAATTCACTAAATTAGCATGATCCATCTCACAATTAAATCTAAAAATAATAGTAAAAAAACAAAAAGTATGACTTTATTTTTATAAGTGGAAAGCAAAATTGTTAAACAGTCTTACGATAGCTTGTTGCTAATTCACCGAACCTTGCTGTTTTGCCTACACATGCGAACTCTAATGCCATTTTTAAATATGGATGTAAAAGTTTGACTTCAGAACACTTAATATAGTGTACAAGTCGTATGAACTACTTTTATGATACTTCAATGTTTTTTGTTTTGTTTTTTTTATCTTGACGGACTTGGTCACTATGCCGTGTTGTTCTATGGAAAATTCTTCACAGATTTCCATTTTTGAGATCCATACAAGTAAAAAAAAAAAAAAAAAAAAAAAAAGTTTGGAGTAAATAACAACAAACTATCCTTTTAAAACTGGTGTTAAATGTTGAGGTTTTGTACCTAACAGGTGCGCAGCAAGTGAAAAACTTTCTCAACCTGCAACTGCAGTTTTATGTCATCTAGAATCAACTTTGAGAACATTTAATGTGTTTAGTGACAATAGCAAATGAAAGTGATTAAACTAAGAGAAAAAGCCAAAGAACATGAGGAGCTCAGAGCAGCGACTCCGTTCCAGATGTTTTTAGAAATGTCTGCGTATGTTGGTCAGATTGGGGCCTCTGAAATCTGGCAGAGGAACCCAAAATCAGTAGGAACAACGCAGAATTGGGAACCGACCCCAGCCCCAACTTTCCAAATGCTGTCTTCTAGATGGCTTATGATGTGAGACCAAACGGTTAGTTTTCATGGGCCATTTTCACTCAAATCTTTTCTTCGAAATCTTGCATGATTGACTGCGACAGATTTCCAATTTGTTCAAATGCCTGATCAGAAAATCTTTTCAGTGTCTATTGGGGTTTGTTTTGAAGTGGTAACTGCAATTCTTGACTCAAGTAAACATCTCATGCTTATGCCGTTTGTTGTAATATAGGGTGAAAATTGCATCGCAGACCAAACATACACTTTGGATGTTGTTGGGTTTTGTTTAGCTTGGTGGCTAGTTTCATCTTTGTCAAACTTAAAAAGTCCCCGGAGGCAAAAAAACAAACAAAACAACACTTCTACAGTAGAAGAGCTAATTAGGTAATGCAGTGTTTGAAAAACCTCAAATCAATTCCTCTCATATATTAGCTTTGTTTCGGCTTGTTCGGCTATACCCGAGACATTTGCTCAGTTTAATTACATAAAGTAGTGAGCTGCCTACATAGGCACCATTTAAAGGCATCATATGCACCCTCTAGATACGAAGGTAGCATTATTATGCTGACTTCTAAGATGCCTTATTTTGGCCAAATTCTAAGGCCGTATCGCATCTATCCTTCGCAAAGAAGGCAATCCTAGAACGTACTGCGACGGCCTGATGAAGAAAAAAATCCAAGATGGTGGACGAAGTGAGATAAATGTCAATGATACATACAATTAATTAAAAAACTGAAAAATATCAATAAAAATCTTCCTCTGAAGTGCATACAGGGAACATGAGTTCATAAGTGAAATACCAAATCGTGTGCAATCGTCAACCGCAAACCAACACTGTGGTCCAAATGTTTTTCCAACATGTCATGTATTTATGCGAAACATATTGGGATTAAAAAACAGGATTTTAATTTCCATGACACTACAAAGAGGGAAAAGGAGGTGACTATTGGCCCAGTTAGCTCTGAGAAGTAACATGACTGTCTTGAGACCACTTTACAGTCTGTTGAAGAACACATCAACGTTCAATCACTGCCACCAGATTCACAGGAACGCTAGAAGAACATTGTGTAACAAGCCAACATTTAGCCAACGTTCCTAAAAAGTGACTTGAAGTTGCATTGAAAGCAAACACATAAAGAAACCAGGGCTAGTTGTCACTCATGCTACTCCAGTGAACATTTCTCAAGGTAAGTTTATTTTTGAGGGCCAAGTTCTGCACAAGTATTGGCTACAAAAAGCTATTGAACATTTTCGCCCATTAAAAAAGATACCGTTTATTTAACAAACACTGATTTTTTTGTGAAAACAATCCCACAACCTGCCATTAAATAGTCTACTGTTTTTTTTTGTTTTTTTTTTTTAGCAAAATGGAACTGTAAAACAATTCATGAAATGGCAAACATGTAACGTACAGAAATAGCAAACCATTGTTTAGGCTAACAAATATTGTAATTAATAAATTGTAGTAAATGACTTTTATTAACTTTCACACAAAATCACAAGAAAAACGGCAGATTTTCTGTTCATAAACACGTACTTTTCACCCTGTCCCTCACACAATTATATCTTATGACATCTTAACACTTTTACTATAGTGCATGACTCATTTGAATGTTTACACTACTGTGACAAATCTCTGTCTTTCTTGGGAAGGAGGAAGCGGGAGCCGGGTGAACAATCCATGTAAGTTTCTTTTAATGACACTTTTCAGTGGAACATCATGTAGTTTGCTTTTCAGCACGATAAATAAACACACACACAACAGCATTGCTTTTCAGCAATGTGACGGGCACACTCAGCTTCGTGTGCCTTTCCCCAACTGCAGCTCTGGCTCCTCTTTAGCTCTCTCCTGGCTGATTGAGATAATTCACCCCAGGTGTCCATCCTTAACAATCGGCCACACCCTGCTTGCCACATACCCCCATCGCCCGACTCAGGCCAGGGAGCCATCCAGCCTGTCCAATTTCTGGAGATGAAGTGTTGCCGTTTCGGCCGACCCACTGCAGGATGGCTTCCGGGGTCCCAATTCCCTGTTTCCGGTGAACAGGAACAGGACGAGGGGAAGGAGAGGGGACGGGAAAGAGAGGGAGAGAGAGAGAGAGAGAGAGAGAGAGTGAGAGAGAGAAGAGGGCTCGCCGGCTCCCGAACACGCCGCCAAACGGTCCTCAGCCAGCTGCACTGCCTCCTTCAGCGACGTCGGATGATGGCACTGGACCCACTCAGCCATCCCTTTCGGTCGCCAGATGATGAACTGCTCCAGCACCACCAGTTGGGGAATCTCCTCTGCGACACGATCTTCAGCCAGTGGTGAGGACTCCATGAGAGCGCCTTCCTCCTCCAAAATCCCAGGTTTTGGCACCACTGTGACACTGTGTCTTTCTTGGGAAGGAAGAAGCAGGACCTGGGTGAACAATCCATGTACGTATCTTTTAATGACACTTTTCAGTGTAACATCATGTGGTTTGCTTTTAAGCACAATAAATAAATACATGCTTTTCCGCACGATAAATAAACACACACACACAACGGCATTGCTTTTCAGCAATACGACGAGCACACTCAGCTTCATGTGTCGCTCTCCCCAACTGCGGCTCTGGCTCCTCTTTATCTCTCTCCCGGCTGATTGAGATAATTCCACACCAGGTGTCCATCCTTACTGCTCGCCCTGCTCGCCACAGCTACATAACCAACTATATTTACAAGCTTGTTCGAGTGTGATCAAATTACACAGTAGCTCAACTAATGGAACACTGCACTTGTGATGTAAAGGATTGGGGTACGAGTCCAGAAGAGCATGCAAGTCGACACGTGAGCCAAAAGTGTCATAGAAGCATCACAAAATGACGTGGTTTGGTTTTTCATCTCACATTTGCTTTTTCTGACACTATCGGTTAGGCTTAGGTTAAAGGTTTAGGGTAGGGGGGGCCTGGGTAGCTCAGCGAGTATTGACACTGACTACCACCCCTGGAGTCGCGAGTTTGAATCCAGGGTCTGATGAGTGACTCCAGCCAGGTCTCCTAAGCAACCAAATTGGCCTGGTTGCTAGGGAGGGTAGAGTCACATGGGGTAACCTCCTCGTGGTCATGATTAAGTGGTTCTCGCTCTCAATGGGGCGCGTGGTAAGTTGTGCGTGGATCGCGGAGAGTAGCATGAGCCTCCACATGCTGTGAGTCCCTGCGGTGTCATGCATAGCAAGCCACATGATGCGTGGATTGACGGTCTCAGAAGTGGAGGCAACTGAGACTTGTCTTCCGCCACCCGGATTGAGGTGAGTAACCATGCCACCACGAGGACCTAGTAAATAGTGGGAATTGGGCATTCCAAAATTGGGGAGAAAAAAAAAAAGATTTAGGGTAGGGAGGTGGATTTTGTTGATTTAAATCTCAATATATTTGGGAGATCATTCAACTCTCTTTTAGCGCCACACAGTGGACATTTCACTTTGGAACTGCCGCTAGTAAGGAACCACATAATATAATTATGCAAAAATGTCACCACAGTCACATAATTCTCATAAGACCAGGCTGTAACTTGCCCTGACTTGACATTTATTAAAAATTCCCTCCATTGTTCAAATTTTGTTAAAATATGCCTTCATTATACAATTTGCCTCGCCTGATTGTATGCTATTGTGGTGTTATTGTGTTCACTTGTTTACCCAACTGCTATTACTAAAATATGATGATACTAGAATTATAATTAGAGGATAAAATTCACAAAAATCATTCGAATTTAAAGGGGGTTTTGAACTAGCTGTTTGAAACCAACATACAAAATCACTGCTAGAGAAAACATACATTTGTGTAATTGAGATATAACTCTTGTGACAACTTCCCCATGTCTGTTTTTCCATTTGGAGAAGGAGCACATTCTTTGTGATTTGTGTCTCTTTCCGATTATTCATTTTATGGAGTGCAGCATCAGTCATTCTTTCTCTCACCCTTGAAAGAAAGCCTTCACTGCCGCGAGAATGGCAAAGAAACTGAATTCAAAGTCGTTGATAGACTTGTCAGAGACAAAGTCTTTGCATCCTTGTTGACAAAGGTAAGTAATGAGAGTTGGCTGTGAATCTGTTGGTTTCTTTAAGGAGAAAAGAGGTGGGGGGGTTCGATTTGAATTGCTCGAGGGGGATCTGCAAGGCGATGGCTGACATTGTGGCTTTTGTTGACCAAGTCAGAGATGCTTCTCACGGGCATAAGAGTGTCAAGATTGGTTACCTCTAACCACTGTTGAATGTTGGCGAGATGGATGGACCCTCTTGAATCAAACCAGACGCTCTTAAGAGTGAAAATGGGTGAGCGTGACCGCACAACGACGGCTTAGCATTCTGGGAGTTTAATTCGCACTGTGGGATCCATTGACCTGTGTGCCATTGTTCAGCAGGTCACTTTCCTGAAACGGTAACCTTAGGGGTGATTACCATTGGAATGCTCAGGACAACATTCCTCGACGAGTCCATTGATTCGGATTGGCACTCTACACTGGGCTGAAGGAACATTCCCAATGATTAGTTACTGGCCCATGGAGACAGGATCGGAGAATAGCTGTCATGACCCATGTCCGAGAAGCAAGTCTGGGACTTATGGGAAAAGGTGGAAGGACAAGTCACAGAGCAGCCAGAATCCGTTATAATGACCCGTCTGGAACATCGGATGAAGCCTTTTGAAGACTTGACAAGTCATGATGTTCCAAACATAAACTTTGATATAATAATTAAAGAAATATTCTGGGTTCAAAACAAGTTAATCTCAATTGACAGCATTTGCGGCAAAATGTTGATTACCACAAAAATAATTTCAACTTGTTCCTCAGAGAAAAAATAAATATCCAGGTTACAGTGAGACACAATGGAAGTCAATGGGGCCAATTGTTTTAGGGTTTAAAGGCAGAAATGTGAAGCTTATAATTTTATAATAGCACTTAATTTAATTCTTCTGTTAAAAGTTGTGCATTATTTGAGCTGACATGCTGTTGAAATCATACGTTTTGAGAAGTTTGACGTTTACAGATTGGCTTACTTCCATTGTAAGTGCCTCACTGTCACTGCTATTTTTTGTTTGCATGACTTCTGCACTGAAACACATTGAATGCATGCTAAAAACCTTTCGACTTAATCCACTGATGTCGAGTTTCCATTTAGTGTTGGTTTAGGATTAGTGTGTGTTTTGGAAAACTTGGCTTGAGTTGTTTAAAGGTTTAACTGAACTGGCGGCGCAGAAACTGTTGAATGAACGGGCCCTAAAATGTTGTAAAGTTCAACTGACATGCCTCGTAATGTCTGTCATCACCTGTCAACATGCACACTGATAAATACATAAATGCTGTAGACATTGATGATGACAGGTTTTTTTGGAATGTTCCATTTTTCCTACTAAGGGAAAGTCGTGGTTTCAGGGTTCCGTGCAAAATGTCAGATAAACCTAAATATTGCATCAATATTTTTTAAATTAGTGATTGAAAAATAGTTTTACTATAATGAATTGAATATCAACTCAACAGATTATGCCAAAATTATGACACGTGATTTTAAATGGATAAAGTCATGAAGGTCAAAACCTCTGAGGTCGCCTGTAATCACAAAAATTAAGCAAGTTATGTTAATTTTGTGTGATATGTTATATAATAGTTTATCTAACATATCTAATAGTTCTCACTACAAACAGACTTTGTGCCTTTAAAAAAGTACTGGGGCAGTGTAACCTGCTGAAAGAAATCCACAATCTATTCTTGATTAGGGTTAAACGAAACGCACACCAAGTGTGCCCCACTTTAGACACTTGTGAACTAACCAACAAAGTGGTCATTTGAGAAATGACTCAAGTTGCCAAGTTGCACATCTGCAGGGGAAACACTGCCAACATGCTGTAAGGTACACAATCCTTTCAACGCCATTTCGTTCAATGACAATCGAACTGCTCTATATGTTGAATAACATATTTCATTTAAATCCCTGCAAAGAGCTGCACTCTCTGGGTGGAGGGAAAACAAATCTTGAACATATTACTGTATTTACTTTCTTTGGCTAAACCCTGATCGGGCCAGCGAGGCAGTAGTGGCTTTTGCGGGCGGGTGTTTATTGTTTGGTCTTTGTTTTTTTTGGGTCCTAATTAATGCTATGTTGACGACCTCTGTCACATACAGCAGAGAGCACTGATCAAGTCTCACGCAATGTGCGGCCGAATCTGAAGGCCAAGGCGCTGAGATCTGCTTCTTTGCCAAAGCAGTTGCACAGAGGAAGAAAGACGTGCGAGAAAAAATACACAAAGCAAACCAGATTTTGTCAGTTTGGGTCCTCTCTTTTGACACATGTACGCATACATGCACGCAGCTGAAATCTGTTGCAAGGCCTGATATCACAATGCTGAAGGTTAGCTACAAAAAACTTGAATTTTGTCAGTTTGTGTCTTCTTTTTACATGCATAGATGCATGCATGCATGCATACAGGCACAATCTATTCCAAATCATTAATTTATTAACTGCCTTCAGTCCTGATTTATCATAATGCTGAAGATTAGCAGCAAAAACAGATTTTGTCAGTTTGGTTTCTCACTCTTGACATGCATATAGGCAAGCATGCAAGTGTAATCCATTCCAAATGCTTCATTTGTACTCTGTCTTCAGCCCTGATTGATTAGTTGCAATAAAAACTGATATTTGTTTCTACTTTGGGTCCTCTCTTTTCATGCATGCATGCAAGTGCAATCTATTTCAAATGCTTATTTGTACACTGCTGTCAACCCGACTTATCGCAATGCTAAAGATTTTTTGCAACAACAACAAAGACTTTGTCAGTTTGTGTCCTCTTTTTACATGCATAGATGCATGCATGCATGCAAGTTCAATTCTTTCCAAATGCTTCATTTGTACCCTGCTTTTAGCCCTGATTTATTGTCATGCTGAATATTAGCAGCAAAAACACATTGGTCAGTTTGGCTTCTCACTGTTGACATGAATATACACAAGCATGCATGCATGCAAGTGTAATCCATTCCAAATGCTTCATTCACACCCTGTCTTGAGCCCCGATTGTAATGCTGAAGATTAGCTGCAAAAACTAGATTTTGTCAACTTGGATCTTCTCTCTACATCCACTGATGCATGCATGTGTAACAGCAACCAGCTGGTAGGTAGCTGTGCAGTGTATAAACCTCACTCACCTGGCGTCAAGAGGCCAACCTCCCATGCCTGTGACTCTGGTTCGAATCCCACTCGGAGCAGGTTGAGCAGGACCGGTTACACATGCAGGGGCAATTTGTGTCAAATGCTTAATTTATACCTTGCTATAGTCCTAATTTATCATAGTGCTGAAGATTAGCTAAACAAAATATAAAAAAATAAACTAGATTTAGTGAGTTTGGGTCCTCTCTTGAATGCATGCGGGTGCTATTTGTTCCATATGCTTTATTTGTACCCTGCTTTCAGCCCTGATTTGTTGTAATGCTGAGTATTAGCTGCAATACTAGATTTAGTTAGTTTGTGTCCTCTCTTAACATGCATACTGTGGATCAGGGGTATTCTTTTTTTATATTAATGAGGTTAGCAGACTCTACTATATGCTATTTAATAAATCATGGACACATGTAATTAACACAAGTAAAATAAAACATAATACTGTATATAGATATATGTAAAAATTCTTGTAAATGTGTGGTTCTTAAAAAAATGAAAACTGTACTATTATTATAATGATCATATCTAGTACAATATGTTTTTTTGTTTGTTTGTTTTAAATGATCCACATTTTAACAAGTACATACTGTATACTGCAGCAGAATGCACCACTCTAAAAAAATGAAAAGGACCAATTAAAATGTATATTTTGAGAAATGTCAACATGTTTTGCCATATACAGAAAGATGATGATCTGTTCTGTTGTCACCGTCAAAGACTGTCATGACATACTGGCCACCTAGTGAACACACAGACAGACAGATAGATAGACAGACAGACAGATACATACACACACAGCAGAGATGCAGTGCCTTCAAAACAAGACATTTATATCCAATACTAGCTTCAATGAGACATCATTATGTATTACCCTATGGTTATACTTATTTTAGGTAAGTTATGCAATTCACTAAAAATTAAGCATTTGGGAGAAGATGTCTCAATTAGTACAGGATTACCCTTGCTTTCCTGTTATTACTGTTCACAATGAGCATATACCTCTGTTGAGTTTGTTTGTCACCAGACACTCGGTTGATTCGCGCTATGGCAGTGACGAGCAGGTGTGGAAGAGAGTCTCAGCACGTGCATGTTTAGAGTGACTGAGAGCGTGCACAAACTGTTATCAGCTCGCACATGCAGACTGACCCCGCCCTCATGTTTTATAAAGTGGCTTATAATCACATTTATATTCGCAGATTTGTAGTTTAATTCATTATTTTTATCCATTTGCCGTTTCTTTTCCTCTATAACGATTCAGCAGTTTATAAATACTGAGAATTACCATAAATATATATGGTATCTATAAAATTCATACACATTCAATAATTTTATGTGATGACATCATCATGCGGGCCACAAAAAGATGGTTTGCGGGCCGCCTTTTGAGTTCCATGGCAGTAGATGCATGTATGCATGAAGGAGTAATTCATTTCAAATACTTCTTTCATACCTTGCTTTCAGTCCTGATTTATCATAGCGCTGAAGATTAGCTAAAAAAAACCTAGATTTTGTCAGTTTGGGTCCCCTCTTTACATGCATACTCTAGATGCATGCATGCAAGCGTAATTCAGTGCTTTATCTGTACCTGCTACAAGCCCTGATTTATCGTAATGCTGTAGATTAGCTGCACAAACCTGATTTTGTCACTATGGGTTCTTTTGTTGACATGCATACATGCATGCATGCATACACACATACAAGCATGCATGCACGATCCATTCCAAATGCTTCATTCACACCCTGCCTTCAGCTCTGATTTATCGTAATGCTTACGTTTTTGTCAGTTTTGTAAGTCCTCTCTTTGCATGCATACACACATGCAAGCATATTCGCATATTCGTACCCAGCTTTCAGTTTTGATTTATTGTAGTGCTGAAGATTAGCTGCAATATCCACAGAAATTATCTTTGCATTTGCTCTCTCAATAAAGTCATTATGGACCCCTGTGGTTTTGTCAGCCAAGCATGGTGATTCCCCTCTGGAGATGTTGACTCACGAGGTCTCGCCTCTTTCTTTTTCTTTTTTTTTTTTTGGTGGAACGGCTTGGCTGGCAGACCCTGAAATACACAGCTGGAGAAATGGTTGTAAAGCTCCTTATTTTTGTACTAAGGTCAAAAAATCCCTTCAGGGGCCTTTCACTGGGTCTTTCACTTGCCACCCCATCCTGGGTAATCCCTGCAGCATAGGTCGTCTTTACACAGTGCAATCTTGCTACCACTGATTCTGCATCTCCCAAAGCTGCGGTTTGGGTGTTGTATAGCAATTTCAAATGTTCTTTTTCTTCTTTTTTTCTTTATCAGGCCTGAAATGTACCACAAAACACGTCCATACCTGGAGTCTCGATAACTTCTCCATTCCCAAAGACCATTGACCTCCAAAGACGGTTTGGATTTATCTATGATACAAATCATCTGTATTGTCCTATGAGGTTGCTCTTTCATAGCTCAGGAGACTTGAGTTCTCATATATATACTGTATATTAGGGATGTGCCCGAAGACGAATACCTTATTCGGAAAGGCACGAATAATGACTTCAAAACTAATATTGGATTAATCCGAATAATATAAAAAATATTCGTATAACTGATTATCCAAGAAGCACAAGGATAAATCGACATTTTAAATAAACATATCCAAAATTACAACGAATTTATGAATCTGTGTAGCCAATAAACCTTATGAATGGAGATTTCAAATCGGATGGGCGCGGTCTCGACTCCGTTTGTAGTCTCCGTAATTGTGCATGTCTGGAGCTTATCAAGTGTAACATTAACTGAGATACGACACCGTATACACTTTCCACTTCTTGAAATGTCTGTTAATGTATCACACGATTCACATGTGATTCCCATGTATTTATGTATAGCCTAAACTTGAGCGCGATGATAAATTCCTGACCTGAAGTGATGATTTCACAGCGGAGCTCGTCTAGCCGTCTCTTAAAGTTGACCACATTTATATTCACACCAGCGATTAAGGTAATTATCTGGTCATAACTTTATTAAAAAAAACAAACAAACAAACAAACAAAAATGCTCCATAGAGTGTTCATCTATTAGGAATATTCCTCCTTATGTAAAACTAAGAAACTGAAACATGCTCCATCTTTTGTCTTCTTCTTCTTCTTTAAACTGTGCTAAATTTGAGAATGTTAAGTGTTCTTGAACTCTGGAAAGGAACTATATAAATGTAACATTATTATTATTATTATTATTATTAATATTATTATTGTTGTTGTTATTATTATTATTATTTAATTAAATAATGGTGTTCCATCGTAAAAATTCCTGATAGACTTGCGGGATTTTCACCTGTTTGTATGCTATGCTGATTTTATTTTCATTTCTTTTCATGTTTGAATTTGTATGTAATATTCACTGCAAAATGTGTGCTTGACATTTCACATTTTGCTTGACACCTCCTGCCTTCAGAATAATGTTGTTATACATGAACAGACAAATGAAAATCCTGTTTCAGCAGATGTTAATATCAGAAATACCAGGAGAAATCAAAGTTAACAACATATTCCACAGTTAATGTAGCCTACAAATTTAGCTTCATCTGGTAAGAAAAAAAAAAGAATAAAATAAAAAAATTGTATAATGATAATAATAATAATAATTATTATTATTATTAGACTATTATTATGAAAAGGCATATACAAGGCATATTTTATTAATAGAATCTATAAATGTGAGAGTAACATTTAAAAATGGGCATTTCATTTAGTTTTGATGCACTTCCGGTTTAAGCCCCGCCCACACCCGGTTCTATCCGAATACAGAGACAGATACAGATAATTTTGTCATATGAACAGAAACAGATACAGCACTGTGCAAAAGTCTTAGGCACATAAGATGCTCCACAAAAGCATTTGTCTTAAGATGGTTATTTATATCTTCAGCTTTAGTGTGTCAATAGGAAATATCAGTTTTAGACTCCCAAACATTACTTTTGCAAATAGAAAAGAATAGAAGAACAGGGAGCCCTGCAACAGATGGCATGGTCCCCACAGAGCCCCCCACTGAACATCATGTCAGTCTGAGATTACATAAAGAATTGAGACAGCCTAAATAAATAGAAGAACTGTGGTGAATTCTCCAAGAAGCTTGGAACATCCTATCTGCCAACAACCAAGAGAAACTGTGTCCAGGTGTAACTAGGAGAATTGAGGCTGTTTTAAAGGCAAAGGTGGTCACACCGAACTCCACTCGACTTTGTGTTAATTGACAAATGAAAACAACTTATGGCATTATTTTTGAAGACATCCTCACTATGCAACATTTTACCCAAGTGCCTAAAACTTTTGCACAGTACTTTACAAATACAGATAATGGCTTCGCTGCACACCCCTACTGTATATACAGTATACTGTGTGTGTGTGTGTGTGTGTATATATATATATATATATATAGTATGTACTTATGAGTTGTGCATGGATGGTGGTCTACAGACTCTAAATACATTAAGATGGTAATAGTGTGTGTTTGTGGCTCTGTTGCCCTGGACAGGGCAGGGGCGTAGGGGTCAGAAACACAGGCCTCATTTAGGAAGTGGTTTCTGACCACTCTGGAAACTATTAACAGAGCTAGGCTCCATGCTATTGCACTGTTTAAACCTATTCCACTACGACTAAAAGACTCCGATTCCAATTTGGAATGTTTAGTTGTTATGATCCTATTTTTTGCCCTCCTGTTCGCCATTACTGACTTTTGTTAGTACATTTATTAGTAGTGATTACTAAGGCAAGCATCATTATTACTACAGTATCACTCAAACTTGGGATTGCTCTACTGCTACTGTATAATTAACAATCAGCTGTGGCTTGGTCACTGTAACTCTTGTCTGACACTTTTTTTTCTTTGTATCATAAAGTTTACCACAATGCTCAGTACACACCCGTTGGCGGCACAGTAACATTTTTTCCTGATATGTGTGCGGTGAGCGGACGTAAGACGTGACCTTTTTTTCTCTGTGTTTTTGGAAACGTTCCGTAGTGTGTCATCAGCAACATGGAGGAAAATGTGAACAGCAGTCAAACTGCGTGGTATTTTAGGGCCATGCTGGATGATGCCGCCAACTTAAAAATAGTGGACAGAGGGACTAAGGTGTGAAACTGTAAGTAATTCCAAGCTATCAAACTGTTTATTATGTTTCCAGGAGTGTTGATTATTCATGTTTTTGAGATGTTACAGACATTACATCAGACATTATCATAATTAATTCTGATTCAAAGTAATGTCCAGCATCATCCAATCACTGTCAATCATGTTAAAATAAAATGATACATTATAAATTCTGAATCTATGTACTGATTATCATTGTCACATGTCTGTCAAACATGTTGAGTGATCCAAACATCATCTGCAGCCTGAAACTGAACTTTTGATCAGATTTTAGGAGTGAATGCACTTAACTGCATAGAGAGCTATAGGATGCTCCCTTGCTCCCTATTTAGTGAATGACTTAATCTCCAGTGTGCTGTCTGTCTGCGCTGGTCTCAGAACAGTTTGAAATGTTCCATATAAAGCCTCTGAAAGCAACATTTTTCAGCTTTTGGATGAACTCATTGATTCTCAATATGATAATGCACAGTGAATATAGGATTTCTAAGGACAAAATGTGCTAAAGTACACATTAGTGGCCATTGTGTTTAACAGTGTGGCGTTTTGCGATAAATCGCTCAAATAAAAAATAAAAAAGGCATATCGGATGAAACTAGAGACTCTAATCTTTTGACTCAAACAGGTTTCAATGTAAAAACTTAATTCGATTTCTTACCAGATGTAGTTGGAGTTTCTCCCAAACACAAACTCCGCTGTGGTCTGCGCCATGTTGTTTGATCACATGACTCCGTGTGTTGAAAGTTTAACCCTTTACTGACAGCACAGAGTCTCCTGAACTGAGATCAGTCAGTTTAAATTATGCGTTGCATATACTGAAGTCAAAATACAGTGTCCACGCATGTGTACATGGGGTCGCACAAGGTTACATAATTTTTGTTATGAAAATCCCCACCACAGTGTCATTTCCAGCACTTCTAAAATGTTGTTTTAGAGTTGTTTGTTGTGGTGGAAATGACGCCACAACTGTAAGACAGTCGTAATTTTTGAAAAATGTATAAATAATTTTCACACAATAAATATTAAAATGGTTTACATTTATTTCACTCTCTGTTTAGATATTAGCTTTTTAATGTAATAATTTGTTTTAAATATATATATATATATATATATATATATATATATATATATATATATATATATATATATATATATATAAAATTAATAAAAATAAATAAATAAAAACATGATGAAGGCCTGGCTAAAAGTTCGTTTTAATGAGACCTTCATACAAGAAAAGAAAAAAGTTGAAATCTGTTAGTTTTAATAAACAAATCAACCCCTGGGACATTAATTTGCCCAAAGTAAAAAAACATAAATAAAAATAAATAAAAATCCACCCATATATCAAATGATAGTAGATATATTTGAATCAAATTGCATATATTAACATATTTCAAATTACAAGTTTTTGGGGACAATGTGAAAAAGGCCAGTTTTGTAGTATTTTAAAATATATTTTGCATACATGTACAATTATAAGACTTTCTTATAACATTAAAAACCGTACACAAACATGCATATATAATATGACTTATACATACTGTATATTGAAACAAAAAATCCAATAATTATGATATCATAGTAGTATTGTTGCAATGGAATAAGTTGCTAATTAAAAAAAAAAAAAAACTTACATCTGGACAGGCTGATTTTCATTGCAGTAATAGGAATGATATTTTCTCGTATTATAGTAAAAAAAAAAAAAATAATAATCTGCAAGTATGATTTATTTATTTATTTTTACCTTTAACAAACATTAGATTTTTTGTTATTTTTTATTTAATTTTTTCAGATTAACTAGAATTCGTTTTTTTTATATTTTATTTTTATTTATTTTTTTGCATTACAGCAATGATAACTGGGGGGAAAATGTGCCTAATTGTTATAAAAAAATATCATCACAATGCAACATTTAAAAATCGGTTTAATTTTCTATTAGCAAATTAAGATTTTTTATTTTTCACCCACAGTAGAAGCTGGATATACCCTTGAAAAAACTGTGACCAGACTTTGATTAAAATGGCATTTCTTTATCTCATTATAAATTAAAACACAGCTCTAACATATATACTTGAGTGTCAGATTGGGAAACCTCGCTTTGCATCTGTTGCGACCGAAGCTCCGGTGGCTGGTTCTCTTTTTAACAGGGCCTCCTCTCAGTATCTTGGTCCCCGGCCCTGTCTTTTGTGCTCTCTTAGTGAGGCTCTCCATTCACTTTTAACAGTGGGATAATAGCCTTCTCATTCTCTACCCCCGTCAACGGCCTCCTCCCGTCCAATTCGCCACTCTAATTGCGTTCCCTTGGAGCTGAAGAAGAGAAGGAGGGGCAAAACAACGCAGAGAGGAAGAAAACAGTATAGTTCTCCGAGACTCTTCATTCATGCTGCCCCCGCGCATTGTTTTGGAACAACAAACTGTGAACCCTGCATTCAGGTGGCACAATGGTCAAAAGCGCTCAAGAGCCTGACCACCGTTACCGTGATTCACAGAGGGTCCGAGACTCTGATGAGGTGGAGCTTTAATCCCCGCTGTCTCCTCAGGAAACCCGCTCGTCATTGGCCGGAGACACCGGAGCTCGTGTGGGAATCAAAAGCCACTCAACAATAAAGTAATCAGCGTGTTTTCACTGTGAAAAAGCTTCCCTGCTTTCCATTTTAGAAAACACTGAGCGTTACCCCCTCACCGAGTCCACACAAAACCTTTTCAGACAACCTGTTTTTACGAGTCGGATTCATTCAATGTGTTTTGTGTCACACAGATTAATTTCCGCTGCTTGAGCAATGAATGTGAAGACAAGGACACCCAGGGGCAAATTCATTAAACCGTTGCACCACTTTTGCACGTGTTATTTCAACGGAACACCTGCATTTTATTTACTAACCACCTGCAATCCAGTTTAACCAGCCGCTATCTGTGCTGGTGTAGTGCTGACTATTTCTAATTGAGTTATTGCCATTCTATTCACCGTAAACACGTGCATTTTCTATGTAAATTAGGCTTTTTGCACCTTATTCACAAAAAGCAGCACTATTTGCCTGACATTGTCCACTTTTTCCCATTCATTCTTTCCATTGGAATTACATAAAATTCTCCATAAAAGCGTTCAAAGCCATGAGCCAAACTAACCAGCTCTGAGGTGAATCACAACATTTTCAAAAGAATTTGAAAAACCGGACAAAAGGTACAAGACTGTGTACTTAACGAGGGAATGAACTACAGTCCCATAAAGCATTTGCAAATTACATAATCAAATCAAAAGCAATAAAACTATTGATTTAATGTTGTTGATGATAAGTATACAAACAATATATTTAAAGTTTCTTGAAAAAAATGTGTAGTTTGTGAGTTTAGGGAAAGCGACTCGATTACTACATCATGGCATTGGGCGGTCGCTGCAGAGCTCTTTTGGTGCGCTTTGTTTGCTGTGATTCTCTGACTGGTGGATTTCCCTTCAGGATTATGTGATTATGGGTAGTGTAGTTCTTCACCAGGAATTCCATGAATTTTTAACAGTGAAGTTGAAATAACGCAGACTGATGGCTTCAACAAAAGCATATACCATTGATTAACAACCTCGGAGCTCACGGCATGTCTTTCATTAGGTTTGTAAGTTATCGTTAAAAACCAGTTAGTCTATGGAGAAAATGAATATATATATATATTTTTTTTTTACTTCTTGCACTCTAATTTAACACTATTACCGCCCTCAGAAATCAGGCAGTAAACACAATTTTTTTATAAAGGGGTCATGACACTTTTTATTTTATTTATCGTCTTCTTACTGATTTTTCTTTTGCACCAAAACAGTCATAATTTAGTAATAAATGTTCATATCCCACCCTGTCTCTGGCACTCTGTCTCAAACGCATGGTTTTGGCCTAAGCGTCTCCTTAAAACTTCAACGTAAACACCCACTGTTGCCTTATATCATGCAGCCCCTCGAAATCACCCATATTTTAAACTCAATTGGAAGAAAATGAACAAGTTCCACAACATTATAAAACTAAATGTCTGGGTGTGCATATAATGCACATCCAACGCATTGCATCCAAATATATTAAACTGTTCACTTACTGTAAGTACAACAGCACCATAAACTATCAAACAGTCATGACATTTGAAATATTCATGAATGAAACTGTTTACTTATGGTTTTGTGATTGGGTACAAGTGTGTTTCGATTGGGTCCAAGATCCAGAACGCAGTGGCACGATTAGTCTTTAACGAGCCCGAGAGAATGCACATCATGCCTCTTTCATCAAACTGGAATGGTTGCTAATGGTTGTGCACATAAAATTTAAGACATTGATGCTTGACTACAGAACAACCACTGGCACCGCACTCCCCTATCTACACTTGCTACTTCAAGTCTATGTGCCCTCCAGAAGCTTAAGGCACGACATACTTACTGAGAAGTTCTTCTTTGTTCTTCATTCAGGGGTAAAAAGAAGTTCTAAACAGCAGAGCAATGGTATACTGTTTGCAAACATTCAGACACCCGCCACCAAGGTTATAATAGTTTACTCAGTACTCAAACCAGCCCGTCTGGTACCAACAATCATCCATGCGATTATCTAATCAACCAATTGTGTGGCAGTAGTTCAGTGTATAAAATCATTCAGATACGGGTCAGGAGCTTCAGTTAATGTTCACACCAACCATCAGAATGGGGAAAAATGTGATCTCAGTGATTTTGACTGTGGCATGATTGTTGGAGCCAGACGGGCTGGTTTGAGTATTTCTGTAACTGCGGATCTCCTGGGATTTTCACACACAACAGTCTCTAGAATTTACTCAGAATGGTGCCAAAAACAAAAAACAGCCAGTGAGCGGCAGTTCTGTGGATGGAAATGCCTTGTTGATGAGAGAGGTCAACAGAGAATGGCCAGATTGATTCGAACTGACAAAGTCTACGATAACTCAGATAACCGCTCTGTACAATTGTGATGAGAAGAATATAATCTCAGAATGCTATTCTGAGATGCGGGTTGGCGCTGTTTTGGGGGCACGAGGGGGACCTACACAATATTAGGCAGGTGGTTTGAATGTTGTGGCTGATCGGTGTAGTTTTTATTTTAGTTTTAGTATTTATATTAAGGGATATTGGAGAATGGGGAAAACAGGCATTTGTGTAATGTAGGTCATATTGCTGGACTCCCCAATGTCCCATTTGTAAATAATATTATTGCGGATGGAACCAAGTAGGATTTCGCTTAGGACGCCCACATGCTTAGAAACGTCCCTGCTGAAAGTACACTTATGCAATCAACTCGATTCTCTGCGACAGACATGTAAATTGCGCTGGGCAGGGGAGGAGGTTATTGGCATATTGTAGTTATATTATGTTACTTATGGTAGTCAAAAAAAGAAAAGCCTCCATCTCCATGTAGTTCATTCCATCATCTACAGCAGGAGTGCTCACACTTCTATGGAATGAGATCTACTTTTTCCTGTTATTGCAGCAAGATCTACCATGTACAATATATATATCCACTGTACCAAATATTCTATAGTTTTAGTGAAATTTGACAATTCTTGATACCAGCTTATCACAACAAATAATAACACTAACTATATTGTTATGTAAGAATTTTACTCAAATAATTATTCAATACTACTAAACAGTAAGTAATAAAATAAGAAATACAGCAAGGAAATAAATTAAAAGTAAAAGAACAAAAAATACAAAATTAAGAAAACGTCTCGGTTACTATCATAACCTCCGTTCCCTGATGGAGGGAATGAGACGTTGTGTCGATGAAGTGACACTAGGGGTAGCTCCTGGGAGCCCCAGACATCTCTGATCTTTGAGAAAAGGCCAATGAGAATTGGCGAGTGGAATTTGCATGCCACTCCCCCGGACATACAGGTATAAAAGGAGCTGAAATGCAACCACTCATTCAGGTTTTGCACTGAGGAGCCGAGACAAGGTCCCAGCCCATTCAGCGGGTAGTTCGGTGTTGTGGCAGGAGGGACACAACCTCTCGTTCACTCCATACACACGGCCAGCTGTCCCGAGACTTACCTGCTTGAACAACACACGGGACGAAACCGGCTCAACCCGGAGGTTGTAGAACCTCACAAAGGTGTTAGGTGTTGCCCAGCCCGCTGCTCTACAAATGTCTGCTAGAGAGGCACCATTGGTCAGAGCCCAGGAGGCCGCTACACCCCTGGTAGAGTGGGCGCGCAGCCCCATGGGGGGGCACGTCCTGGGCATGATATGCCATAGCGATGGCATCAACGATCCTCTGCTTGGAGACAGCGCTTCCTTTCCACTGTCCCCCAAAGCAGACAAAGAGCTGCTCGGAGCTTCTAAAGCTCTGCGTGTGATCCAAGTAGATGCGCAAAGCACACATCGGACACAGCAATGCCAAGGCTGGGTCTGCCTCCTCCTGGGGCAGTGCTTGCAGGTTCATCACCTGATCCCTGAAGGGGGTCGTGGGAACCTTGGGCGCATAGCCCGGTCGGGGTCTCAGGATCACGTGAGAGTCACCCGGGCTGAACTCCAGGCACAGTTCGCTGACAGAGAATGCCTGCAGGTCCCCTACCCTCTTGATGGAGGTGAGCGCCGTCAGGAGGGCAGTCTTCAAAGCCTTTAACTCTACTGATTCTAGGGGCTCAAATGGAGCTCCCCGTAGACCCCGAAGGACCACGGAGAGGTCCCACGAGGGAACAAGGCGCGGTCTAGGGGGGTTTAACCTCCTCGTGCCTCTCAGGAACTTAACGATCAAGTCGTGCTTCCCCAAATACTTACCATCAACTGCATCGTGATGTGCCAATATAGCGGCTACATACACCTTCAAGGTGGAGGGGGACAGCCGCCCCTCCAGCCTCTCCTGCAGAAAGGAAAGCACTGATCTGACTGCACATCTCTGGGGGTCTTCACGTCGGGAAGAACACCACTTAGCAAAGAGATGCCACTTCAGGTCATACAGGCACCATGTCGAGGGAGTGATCGTGTCTACAACTGCCAGTGGTAGGCCACTTAAGTCTTCCGCGTCCCATCCAAGGGCCAGACATGGAGATTACAGAGGTCTAGTCATGGGTGCCAGATGGTGCCCCGTCCCTGAGAAAGAAGGTCCTTCCTCGGGAGAATTCGCGAGGAGCGTGAGGTCCAAGAACCAAGTCCAGGAGGGCCAATAAGTTGCCACTAGGATGACCTGCTCCTCGTCCTCCCTGACCTTGCACAACGTCTGTGCAAGTAGTCTCACTGGGGGAAACGCATACTTGCGCAGCCCCAGGGGCCAGCTGTGTGCCAACGCGTCTGTGCCGAGGGGAGCCTCGGTCAGAGAATACCAGAGCGGGCAGTGGGAGGATTCCTGGGAAGCGAACAGGTCCACCTGCGCTTGACCGAATCGACTCCAGATCAGCTGGACCACCTGAGGGTGGAGTCTCCACTCTCCCCAGAGTGTAACCTGCCACGACAGAGCATCCGCTGTGCTGTTGAGGTTGCCCGGGGTATGAGTGGCTCACACTTGAGCCGCTGCTGACTCCAGAGGAGGAGACCGTGGGCGAGTTGCGACATTCGACAAGAGCGTAGACTGCATTGGTGGTTGATGTACGCAACCGTCGCCATGTTGTCCATTCGGACCAACATGTGTTTGCCCCGGATCAATGGCAAAAGCCTCCGCAGGGCGAGCAATACTGCCAGCAACTCGAGGCAGTTGATGTGCCAACACAATCACGGATCAGTTCAAGGGCCGGCGGCTGCGTGCCCGTTGCACACAGTGCCCCAGCCACGCTTGGAAGCGTCCGTCATAACCACGATGTGCCTGGAGACCTGCCCTAGGGGAACTCCTGCCAGTAGGAATGCTAGGTTGGACCAAGGGCTGAACAGACGGTGACAGACCTGCGTGATGAGCACGCGGCGTGCACCGTGGTGCCATGCCAATCTCGCGATTTGAGTCTGGAGCCAGTGCTGAAGCGGTCTCATATGTATCAACCCGAGCGGCGTGACCGCTCGGGTTGATACATATGAAAGAAAGCCGTGACCGCAACGTAGCCATGGTCATGTTCTCGCAATGAGGACATGAACCATCCACGAACGATGTCTCCACGTGGGAAGCACCCAAACACGAGATACAGCAACCGTGGCCGTCAGAAGCGGAGAGATAGCGTCCACAACCAGGAAGGATACACAAACGAAAAGTCATCTTGAAAAAGACGCTTTCGTGAGTGCCACTCTTTTAGTTGGAAATATTAGAAAATACACTCTTTTTTTTTTCTCTCTGTTGAAGCACCCAGGGATGTATTCTGCACAACGCTGGTGCAAGAGGGGGAGAACCGCTGTAATGCGCCGTAAGACCAACAGCTCGTGAGAGCAAGAGAGATTAATGGACCAGTAGTAGTTCAGCTTGAATGAACACAACCACTCGGCTCCAAAGAAGAAATCTGAATGAGTGGTTGCATTCAAGCTCCTTTTATACCCGTATGTCCAGGGGAGTGGCATGCAAATTCCACTCGCCAATTCTCATTGGCCTTTTCTCAAAGATCAGAGATGTCTGGGGCTCCCAGGAGTGACCCCTAGTGTCACTTCATCGACACAACATCGAGTGAGTGACAGAAGGGGAACAGTGCTTTTGTTAACAACTTTAAATGCTTTTAACAGCAGTATCAAGTATGAATGAAATGCTAAATAATACTACTTCTGGTCTTCACTGTATAATGTACTGTATAATACATTAATATGTTTTAAAGATAATAAAGTTATCCAGCCAAGAACAGTGAGTGGTTTTCTTGTTATGGTTGTTTGAAATGAACAACACACAGACAGCAGCAGGTCTGTTAAGTTACATTAACACTTACAAGTCTGATGCTTTGATACAAACCAGCTTTTCCCCCACTGTTTACGTTCCATTTAGACATCACTATCTGAGTTTACATGAATACCTCACCAAGACGGGGATTTTGGCGGAATTTTGAAATGCATTTCAGGCATTACGATGCCTCTCTGGTAGTGATTCCTGCTCTGTTGCTGCTGCAGTGAGGTTTTAGGCTGTCTATTATCACCGTCTAATGACATCTTCATATTATGGTAATGGCGGGTTTAAAGGTTAAAAAACACCGCAACAAAAACAAAAACTAAATCTTATTCAAGATTATTTTTATTTTATTTCAGTTAGTTTCAGAGACATGAATTTTTATTGTATTTTAGTTTTTCCAATTATGTTATTTTTTATTTTTATTTCAGTTTACGTAAATTTTTTTTTATTTTTTATTTATTATCTCCACTTTTCTCCCCAATTTGGAATGCTCAATTCCCAAT
This sequence comes from Myxocyprinus asiaticus, assembly GCF_019703515.2. Lineage (NCBI taxonomy): Eukaryota > Metazoa > Chordata > Actinopteri > Cypriniformes > Catostomidae > Myxocyprinus > Myxocyprinus asiaticus. The sequence continues at coordinate 2,548,297 of NC_059389.1, read as the reverse complement.
GCGCTCTAAGACCTCGTGGTGGCGTAGTCACCTCAATCCGGGTGGCGGAGGATGAATCTCAGTTACCTCTACGTCTGAGACGTCAATCCGCGCATCTTATCACGTGGCTTGTTGAGCGCGTTACCGCGGAGTCGTAGTGTGTGTGGAGGCTTCACGCTATTCTCCGCGGCATCCACACACAACTCACCACGCGCCCCTCCGAGAGCAAGCACCACATTATAGCGACCACAAGGAGGTTACCCCATGTGACTCTACCCTCCCTAGCAACCGGGCCAATTTGGTTGCTTAGGAGACCTGGCTGGAGTCACTCAGCATGCCCTGGATTCAAACTCGCGACTCCAAGTGTGGTAGTCAGCATCACTACTTGCCGAGCTACCCAGGCCCCACGAAATGTTTTTTTAATTTAGTTTTAGTTTACGATAATAACTTTGCCCGCCACACCACAGTGGGAGGCGTTTAGAAGTACATTTAAATATGAGGACACTACATGTAAAACCTTAACTAATGTAATATTAAAATGTGTTATCAATGACCTCATGCCTCATTCTATGAGTAGAATTCACATGAGGTCAGTAAAAGAAGCTGTTTTAACCACTTGATGATGACTTAAAGTAATATATGTAAATAGAGAATGTTTACATTTTGAATTCATGGCGCTAACATGCTATACACGGCTATAATACGCGCCAATCACACTCTGTTATTGTAATTTATGATGACACTGATACTACTGCAAAGATGAGTGTAAAAAAGTGTTAATGTGTAGAATAAAGAAAAGAGAATGATGATATGCATATCTTTGGGCAGACGTGTAAATGGCTTTTGCTGCAGATGGCACTTGAGAGAATTTAAGTAGATTTGATTCCTTTTGTAGACTAATTAAAAAAAAAAGAAAAAAAAAGCACATGACATGGTCTTGGAAAACGTCTCTATGCGAACAATCACACAGATGTGGATACATTTGTACCAGCTCGCTAATAACTGCACGCCGGTGTGTTCATGTTCACTGATTTTCAGTGACTAAACAACGTAAACCAAATGAGCTGTCGGCCTCAAGGTAGGTGGAGTTTCAGGTCACACCTACCGATGACATGGACCAACGGCAGTAAGGTGTTTAGAAGCCATTAAGATTTTTTCCTGGGGGGCCTGGGTAGCTCAGTGAGTATTGATGTGAGTATTGATGCCACCCCTAGAGTCATGAGTTTGAATCCAGGGTGTGCTGAGTGACTCCAGCCAGGACTCCTAAGCAACTGAATTGGCCCGGTTGCTAGGGAGGGTAGAGTCACATGGGGTAACCTCCTCGTGGTCACGATTAGGAGTTCTCGCTCTCAGTGGGGTGCGTGGTAAGTTGTGCATGGATCGCGGAGAGTAGCATGAGCCTCCACATGCTGTGAGTCTCCGCGGTGTCATGCACAATGAGTCACGTGATAAGATGCGCGGATTGACAATCTCAGAAGCGGAGGCAACTGAGACTTGTCCTCCACCACCCGGATTGAGGTGAGTAACTGCGCCACCACAAGGACCTACTAAGTAGTGGTAATTGGGCATTCCAAATTGGGAGAAAAGGGGATTAAATAAAATAAAAAAATAAAAAACGAATGCAAACCACCGAAACGAATGCAAAAACGGCTTCTTTTTGGCCAGATTTTGTTCTGAAGGACATCACACCCATTCCTTCTTTGATTTCGTATGAAGTATATCTGAGCCTTTAAGATCAGCGAGTGAGCAGCGCCTCAAGGTACCATCTAACAGAGGCACAAAATGAGAGGAAGTAGAGAACGAGGCATTTTTGCAGCTTGGTTTCAATAAATGCTTTTATTGCTTTGGGGATTAAGTTTTGAGTTCTGAAATTAACGGTATGATTTTATAGTAGAATGACCTCTTATATATCAAAATATCAAGGAAAATTAGATTCCTAATGTCATGACCCCTTTAAAAAGAAGGCATTTGTGTACATTTTCTATGGATAGTTGCAGTGGTAGTTCATCAAATAATGGAGAAGAGCATCATAACCCGGCATATGTCCAAACATGCAGTGTAGTCAAGGGCACTTTCGGCATTTTACAGTGTCAGTCATGCATACAAAACTGTGTTTGCATCCTACAACCGGCTTTGGCTTGTGTAACACTCAGACTAACTGGCTGTCTTGGCAGTGCTGTTGTCTCGGAAGACGTATGCTGGTAAACACGTCAGCGCTAGCCACGTTTCCACCATCAGAAGGAAGAACTACGCATTAATCTCTCATGAAATTTCTATTACGGATATGTTCTTTTTGAAACAGGGCTGTTAAATGTGTTTCCGGGACTTGTATGACGATGTCAAGTGGCCCACGATGCATCTAACCATATAATCTTGCATAGTTCGGAAAGCAAAACAAATAGGCTTATCAAATTTTAAAAGGGGAAAAATGCTTCCGGTATCTTATGGTGCAAAAGTTCATTTGTCACCTGGTAGAAGCACGTCAAATTAGAAAGATGCCAACATGGACAGGTTGCGTGACATCCTCTCATCCATAAAAGAAAGACGTCTGTTCAGGTCTTCCAAGATTCCAAGACAAAATTCAAGCTCTGTTTCATAAAAGGGATGTTTTCCCAGAATTCCCCTTTCTGTTGAAAACATTGCAGCACAAATACTCCCTAAAATCAGGAGAAAACCAGGCTTTTTTCAGGCTCTGCACTTCCTAAATCACAGCAGCTTCCTTTATAAGATTCCCATGTGCAAGTAAACAACTGCCAGACCAAATTTTGACCAATGTTAACAAGTCTGCTTTATTGTTCTGAAGCGCGTCACCTTCTGAGAGACGAATGTAGAAAGTGGATGCTTTCAATTAAGTAATTTGACAAAATGTTTTCCCAGCAATTTTCTCCAGAACGCCACCGTTTTCAATAACCGATGATGAGCTGTCATGTCCACCATTGAAACACCATTCATGTGAAGACTGGTCTTCAAACATTAAAACCAGCCTTTAAAACGTAAACTAACATAATCAGGATAGATCTGCTTTTTGGAGCAAACAATAAAATCAAAAGCATTCTTAAACTGGGGGTCGGGGATAGTTTAAAAACAGTCGCACAGCATGCAACCCAAAACACAGGCTGACTTCCAGACAAAGGACGGGACTAATAAAATGTTTGTTTTGAGGTTATCAGTTTTTGCTCATCTAAGAAGCCTAGAAGAGACATTTGATGGCTGCATTACACAAATAACCTGTGACTTAAAACTCAAAACAAATCCATTTAATTGCTCTTTTATAGAAATAAAATATTGGGATGGAGCAATTCAGCAACGCAAAAATATTATAAAATAATCCAAAATTAATTACTGCTTATTCTTTTGAGGCTCATTGCCAATAACATTTAATAAAGCAAAGATATTCACACAATTTAAAATAATGGATGTACAGATAAGGCGTGTTTATCCAAGCTTTCTTGTGTTGAACATTTTGTTCCAATTAAAACATTGCTGAATTAAGGTTATGAGACAACTAAATCTAATCTGTGATCTCGTTGGATGTTCGGAATGGAATACTAGCGTACTACTGCACACTATACTGTATACTGCCTACTATTTTATGCATTATGTAACAATACACATTTGTAATCCAGTACGTTTAAAATGTTTAAATCAGTGGAGTCCAGATATCATCTTGGAAATAATTCGTTATTTTGGATTTTTATCAAATGAATACCAATGAATGAGCCAAAACACACCTGATTTGTAGCATGTAGTATGCCGTTTTGAACATTGCCCATGTCTCGCTAATAAAAAAGTGAAGTGAGTTGACCTTTGACCCCCAGGATATATATATATATATATATATATATATATATATATATATATATATATATATATATATATATATATATAAGAGAAGTTTAATCTTTTTTTTTCTTCTTTCTTTTTTTTTCAGTTTGTGTGTTACCTCACATTTTCCTTTATGAATATCAATTCATATGTTCAACTCCCTTCACATTCCTGATGACTGCATTTGGAAATTACCTTTGTGGTGAGGAATTAATCAGACACACCACTATTTTTGATATGATGATATTTTTACTAAATACCCTGGTGTCCAAAACATTTGAGGCCACATTGAAAATCTTGCATTTGTTTATTTTTTTTTACTTGAAAATAAACAGGTTTTAGGATTTTGAAATACTTAAAACAAAGAAACATTTTGACGTAAAAAGTCTGTGACATTGACATTGTTTGGTGTATCCAATTACAAAGTAATTAGTTAATGTAATCAGATTACGTTTCTGACATTCAATTAAAGTAATTACTTTTTTAGTACATTAGTTGCGCTAAAGTAATATGTATAATACATTTAAAATATGAATTCACATGTACGTCTGTTAGCGTTTCTGTGACAGCTGAAGGGTGTTCGACAATGAATGACGAGGAAGTATAGACATTTTGAATTTGAGCGAAAAACCAAAAACATTTCTAGGAAAAGTGATTTAGAATGTAACTTAGAAGTAGGGATGCACCGATATGAAAATGTTTGACCAATACAGATTTGAACAAATAACTATTGCCCAATACCGATATTTTGCCACTTACCTTATTTTGTCATCAGATCACTGTTTTGCTCAAGAATTGTGTTTTAAAAGCGTACAAAGAGGTACAAAAGCTTTTGATGTAACAATAAATTATTTCCATTGAACATGCGTTGGATCTGTTGAACACATGACAGGCCAAACTTTTAAAGAGAGACAATGAAAGATAAATAGAAGATAAAAAGATATTGAAAAATAACTAAATATCATAGCATGATGCTTGATGTAAAAAAAAAAAAAAAAGACTATTTTATACTTCTAAAACATTTTTGTACTTCTGTTTTTGCAGTTCAAAACAACAGAACTCACATTTTACATGTCTGTACTGTGCATAATAGAACATCACAAATGCATATTATGCAAACAAAGTTGCCAAAGGAACAAAACAGCCTTTTAAATTCTATAGTGGTGTAATGGGTCATGGAAAATGCCATCCAGACCGCTAGAGGGCGCCGCTTGCTTACACAATGCTGACTGAAGTGCTGATTGCAGTCTATTTTTAAACACAGCCTTTCAAGCTTTTGTAATCATGCAAGACCTTATTGTGATTTCAATCTTAACTCAATCAATCATGCAGCCTTAATGGATACCATACCAATGTCTCAGAAGTCAAAGTTTGCTGCCGGTTTCAAAGCATTTTGGATGGTTTTACCTCATCATGTATAGGTAATTTCCACTTTCACAAATGTCACGCAACAACGGTTTTTCCTCATTAATGTGAGAATGAGATAGAATAAAAAATAAATATTACATGTTCTTTGGCGTGTCAACCCTTCTACATTCTGTGGCTATCATAATTTCTGGATTGTGCATTTGAATTCACAGAGTTTTTTTACAAATGTGATGATAATTCATTATAAATGAACCATCGGTTTTAATTTGGTCAATAATTGCCAATAAATACTGGCGGCTGATAAATCAGTGCATCCCTACTGAAAAGTAAAGTAATTAGTAAAGTGATTACTTTTTAGATGAAGTAATCAGTAAAGTAATCTAATTACATAGTGCACAGTAATTTGTAGTGGATTACTTATTTTGAGTAACTTACCCAACAATAGACATTGATCATGTTAACTCGTTTGTCTAGTGAAATGATCTGTCGAAATACCAAAAACTAAGAAGTTCTGAAAGCTCTGTTAATTCACGTTTTCACTGAAATTGTTATGCTGATAATATAATTTGTACTGAAATGTTTTTATTGCATTAGATATATTCAAAATAGAATAATTTTCACTAGCAGTCTCAAATTTTTGGACCACGCTGTTAGTGTATTTCTGTACAAATATCAATAACATACTGAAATGATGATTAGTAATGCTTACTAGGTCAGTTATAGGACAATAAGTAGATAGCATTAAGGGAAAAAGAAAGAAATATGGGTGTTAAGGGTTTGGAACAGCATGAGAGTGAGTAAATGATGACAGGATATACATTTTTGGGTAACTATTAAGATTAATAAAGTGGTTTTAAATCTAATTTGTTATTATTTAAAACTCTTACAGATATTTTAAAACTTATAGTAACAAGTGGCGGTCTGATTAATGTGTGTGCACATTTGTATGCATTTGTCAATGTGTGAGAACACAACGTTCACCAAACCCTGATGAATTATTCTGTCTGGTTAAATATTACCCACATCTGACCCGGGGCTTCACCCTACATACACAAGCTGAACAAAATGAACTGTTTATACACCAAAGAAACACAATCAGGTCAGCCGGACAAACCTCAAACAAGACAACACTTCACAGTGAAACATAGCACTCCATATAAATCACAATGTAAAGGTGCAAATGAGCCACACTGCAGAATGGAACTGCTTAAAAAACAAACTTATGTAATTATATATATATACAGTATATTCCTAGCATTAAAGGAAAAGTTCACTTAAAAATGAAAACTCAATTTCTCACCCTCATATAATTACAAACCAGTATGAAATACACAAGGAAATATTTTTTTTAAGAATCTAATTAAGTCAGTATTCACTAAATATCTTCCCCATTCCACATATTTATGTTCAGTTACGACATACCAACCTTTACGCTATTTTTGAGTTTTAACCTAAACACAAATGCGATTTTTTTACAGCTTGCTGGAGGAGATTATCATGAAATAACGACCTAAATTTGGGTCCGTTCCTCACAGAAAGCTATCGTATGGCTTCAGAAGACTTGGAATGTTGCACACAAGTAGTACAGGCTACTGTTATGTTGTTTTATGTTTATTTTGGAGCTTAGCTTGACAGACGTGGTCACCATTAATTGCCGTTGAGTGAGAAAGAGCTGTGTGAAGATTCTTCAAAACATCTCCTTTTGTGTTCCACAGAAGAAAGAATGTCATACGGGTTTGGAATGACATGAGGGTGAGTAAACAACAACAAAATTGTCATTTTTACGTGGAAGATTCATTTAAACCTGAGAATCACACAGAAATAAAAACACTGTTTTAACTGGTGAACTTTGTGGCATTCGGAACAGTGAATATGGCATGCATATTTTTATTTTATTTTAATCATAATAGCAGAAATGCATTTTCAAAAAGCATGCTTGTTTTTTTTATTAAATGTTGGCGAAGGTTTCTGAACTCCTCATACTCTAAAATAAAAACAAAACAGCTGCGTGCTGCCATGCGGCCCAAACCACGACAAAGGATTCTCATGCATGTACGCATGACAGACTGCAGTAAGCCCACTCAAACCACAGTCAGGGGACGCAGGAAAAAAGCCACACCAATCAGAGAGAAGAGCTGACTTCACCACGCTAGCCAGGGCGCTTTTCTCACGGCACGCCACGCATGGGTCAGAGGTCACCATCACAGTCGCAACAGATGCGCTCAGGGTGATTCGGTTCACCATGAACAGATACAGAGATTTACAGAGCTAGAAATGAATCTTTTGCAAACTTGATTTACTAGCGCTCCCTGAGGCTCATAACGTATGCCTATGTAACTGTAATTTATCGGAAAAAGGCAATAAGAACACTGTCATTCTGCATAGTAGATCAATAATCTGTATTTGCTTTTCTTTTGAGAACAAAACTTGAGGTCATGAAAAGCACAATTTTTTCTGTTAAACATTACGACTCGCATGGCATGCCAAGAAAACAACATCGGCTTAATTGCTAATTATACGTTTTAGACAGACAAAGGGTAAAAGTTAAATATTTTATCATGCAAAGCTCATGGGACCGACCTCAAACCTAAGAAAAAAAGAAAAAAAAACTTCCTAAACATCGTAAAACGTACATGGCAAAAGGCCTCAGAACAACAAACACATGTAAAATCTGTCGTGTGAGTTTGGCGGGGAGTGGAAAGAGCGCGGTGTGGAGGGCGTACGCGCAAAGAAAAACATCCTCCAATCCTGCCAGGACAAACATTAGCGGTGAGCCCAAGGTCACAATCTCGCAATTATTTGTGTCAGACCAAACATGCATCAAAATATGAAATGCACCACATTTCATACTGAGGCGAATTGAATATGAACACAATACTTTTCCCAAACAAAACCTGAAATGAATTACAAAGAGTATTCAAATCATACAAATTGTAAATGCTAACTCTGTTCATTCAGGACTTTTATATGTGGTGTGCTTTGTAAATTAGATATCAGTGCTTCTCAACTGGTTTTGCTTCAAGATCCAAATTTAACATTGGACATCAACACAGTACATTAAAATGTAGCTCGTACAAATGTAAAAATCCCCAAAACATTGTATGCAATTTTATAATTGTTTGCAACCCACCAGTGGAGAATCACTTTTGTAGTAACATCAGCTTCAGATGTTAACGGACGACATCTTGTGAAACGTGTCCATCGCACACCTACAGGTGCAGGTGTATTCCAGTTTACCTTATCCTCTTTGGCTAAAAGAAGCCATTTGTCTTGTCAATGGTTGGGCAAACTTTTAACACCCCCCTAAAGCATACACACTATGTCCAAAACCTTTTAGATGGTGCCATTCATCACCGTTCCATCTTTGCTGCGTCGTCGGGCAGGGTGTAATCAACATGGGTAGGTGATGAACTTCTCCATAATGTCTGAAATGGAGCTATTGTTCACAGGAAGTTGGCTGGTGTCTTCTGTCTTCAGCCATTAGGGATTCCCTGGCAGTAAGAAGATCAGAGGATCCAACATTAATAAGTGATGCTACATCACAGAAGATAATCCTGGATCCACCTTTCCTAAAAAAGCATCGTTCCGCTCGGGGCTAAATCAATGTGGTACTAATTGCCTGAAGGGTTTAATACACTGTCATTATTATAAGGCAAAGTAAACACTTCTTGATGTAGCTTACTTAACTTAAATGAATGTGTTCCATATACACCACTGTGTTTTTCATAACTGTCTAATCCCTTCTTTCCATTCTAGAACCTGATGTAGGCAACACTTTCTGTTTCCAAGGCCTAAAAAACTGCCATTACCTTCGCATAGAAGCAAGCATTTCCAGATTAGAATTGGACATCGAAACATTATGTAAGATGATGTTGATAGGTTGAGAACAGAAGCTTAAACCAGCAAAGGTAAATTGCCAGTCTTAACTGGTTTAAGATGGACAATTTTGTCTCCCAACTTGGCCTAACTGGTGCTCAGCTGGCATAACTAGTCCGTCAGCTGGTCTCCCAGCCTGACAAGTGCCCAAAACCTCTCAAAAACCAGAAAAAATATCAGCCTGACCAACTGAAAAGTGACAAACCCCTTTGAAAACAAGCACAGAGACCAGCCTCACCAGCTAACATGTGACCAAAACCCCTCGAAAACCAGCAAATGGTCCAGCATGACCAACTGACGAGTGGCCAAAACTCCTCAAAAATCAGCACAGAGACCAGCCTGACCAACTGACTAGTGGCCAAAACCCCTCGCAAAACCAGCAAACAGACCAGCCTGACCAACTGACTAGTGGCCAAAACCCCTTGCAAAACCAGCAAAGAGACCAGCCTAACAAGCTGTCTAGTGGCTAAAACCCCTTGAAAACCAGCACAGAGGCCAGCCTGACCAGCTGACAAGTGCCCAAAACCCCCCAAAAACCAGCACAGAGGACAGCCTGACCAGCTGACAAGTGCCGAAAACCCCTCAAAAACCAGCACAGAGGCCAGCCTGACCAGCTGACAAGTGCCCAAAACCCCTTGAAAACCAGCACAGAGATCAGCCTGCCCAGCTGAAATGTGCCTAAAACCACTCGAAACCCAGCACAGAGACCAGCCTGACCAACTGACTAGTGGCCAAAACCCCTCAAAAACCAGCACAGAGGCCAGCCTGACCAGCTGACAAGTGCCCAAAACCCCTCAAAAAACAGCAAATAAAAAAAAAATAAATAAAAAAACAGCATGACCAGCTGATGAGCGCCCATAACCCCTTGAAAACCAACAAACGGACCAGACTGAGCAGCTGACAAGTGCCCAAGATCCCTCAAAAACAAGAAAACAGACCAGCCTGACCAGCTGATAAGTGCCCAAACTATTCAAAAACCAGCACAGAGACCAGCTGACAAGTGCCAAAAACACTTTGAAAACCAGCAAACAGACCAGCCTGACCAGCTGACAAGTGCCCAAGACCCCTCTAAAACCAGAAAGTGCTTAAAACCCCTTGAAAACCAGTAAACAGACCAGCCTGACCAGCTGAAAAGTGCCCAAAACCTCTTGAAAACAGCAAACAGACCAGCCTGAATAGACATGTCTCAAAAAACCCTTGAAAGACAGCAAAATACCAGCCTGACCAACTGATAAATGCCCAACACCCATCAAACCAGTGGACAGACCAGTCTGACCAGTGCCCAAAATCCCTTAAAAACCAGCAAAAAGACCAGTCTGACCAGTGCCCAAAACCCCTTAAAAAACACCAAACAGACCAGCCTGACCAGCTGACGAGTGCCCAAAAACCCTTGAAAGACAGCAAAATACCAGCCTGACCAGCTGATAAATGCCCAAAACCCCTCAAACCAGCGGACAGACCAGCCTAACCAGCTGATGAGTGCCCAAAACCCCTTGAAAACCAGTAAACAGACCAGCCTGACCAGCTGAAATGTGGCTAAACCCCTTAAAAAAACAAAAAAAAACAAAAAAAAAAACAAAAAAACAGCAAACAGACCAGCCTGACCAACTGACGAGTGACCAAAGCCCCTCAAAAACCAGCAACAGACCAGCCTGATTAGTTGACAAGTGCCCAAAACCTTTAGAAAACCACCAAACAGACCATCCTGGCCAGCCGACAAATGTCAAAACCCTCTTGAAAACAGCAAACAGGCCAGCCTGTCCAGCTGACAAACCTCAAAAAACCTTTGAAAACCAGCGAACTACCAGCCTAACCAACTGAAAGTGCCCAAAACCCCTCGAAAAAGCAAATAGACCAGCTTGAGCACCCAAAAGCCTTTGAAAACCAGCTAACATACCAGCCTGACCAGCTGATGAGTTCCCAAAAACCCTTAAAAACCAGCAAACAGACCAGCCTGTCTAGCTGACAAGTGCCTAAACCCCTTAAAAATAAACAGCAAACAGACCAGCCTGACCAGTTGACAAGTTCCCCAAAATCCCTCTAAAACCAGTAAACAGACAAGGCTGGGAGACCAGCTTATGCATGGAAATACAAAGTGCACACAAATATTGGATAAAATATTTGTTTTATTATTTTAAATAGATTTTTAATATTTTTGTTTATATCGTTTGGTATTTAATGAAATTTGTATCATATATTTGTAAAAATATATCACAGAATTTTTACTTTTGAGTGAACTGTCACTGTAAGTATGCTGAGAACTGGATTGTCAACAAAGAAACAAAACATTATTCTTACACCGCTAGCTGGAAGGGAGCTATTTTTTTTTATTATTATTTTTGCCATCAGCTATGCTAAAATCAAATAGTTCTGGGCAAACCAAGCCTTAAGTTTTTAAAAGATCTGACACACATTTAATGCATGAAAAGACCTGTCCAAAAGAAACATTCTTTGCATAGACTGGAAAACTCCAAGAAATCCTCCCAAATGCATTTCACCTGTTGCCTGTGAGAAATCTCCTGTGGTACGTTCAGTTAGCACGCAGTTTGACAGCGCAAGCACGTTGCCAAGTAAAGCAGTGACTCATGCAGCCAGAACGGCTCACTGGGATGTTAAACACATTGAATATTTCCTGCTGAGTCACCACGCTCGTTTAGTCATTACGCTGTAATTAGCCAGACTGCTAAATGGATAAGTAGCAGTAGCGAGCAGCCGAGCGGATACGTCAGGTCGAACGGAGGATGCACATTTCGGTCAGCCACTCACAGAGGAGCATTTGCTGTAAGCCGCCAGGTTTGTGCTTAAATTACAGAGCTGTGATTGTTTTCTTTAACAAGGTGAACTGTAAAATGTTCACCCAAAAAATGAAAATTCAGTCTTATTCAACCTCATGTCAATCCAAATTTGCATTCTGAAACCCCATCATAAAGTAGTTTATACGACTCATGTGCTATATTCCAAGTCTTCCAGAGTCACACGACAGCTCATATTTCTCAAAACATCGGTCCGGTACAGTTTGTGTTTATTCCCCATCACTGACCCAGTTAAGTTCTACAGTATCATAGCAACAGTCAGCCTTAAATCCACAGGCTCGAGTCCAGCTCTCGGATCCAGTGGTGTGAAGCTTCCTCAAATACAATGAGGTTTCCACTACACAAGACAAACACAAGAGCTCAGCATCTCTTCAACAGAGCAAACAGACTCCCCACTGGAGAGAGAAAAGTCTCTGATGTGACATAAGGACTCTCCCTTTTCATCTCTCCGTCAATATCTGCACTCTGAACTGCTCATCTGCTACCCTAGGTACATTCCAATTGGCCAATAGTGCACTGCCAAGTGGACTTCCCAGTGTATTCAGCCATCTTAAAGCTGCGCTATGTAAGATAGGTTTGGTTACAACTAACAAAAGTTTATTATTGAGCAAGTACATAAAAAAATCTTGTTTTTCATGTAGAGTTTAATTAGCTCACAGAAACGGAGATATTAGCTGTGTGTCATCCGAAGATCCAGGACATTTCGAGACTTACATTCTAGGCGGACTGATGAAAAGTCCTGTGTGCTTCTACTCACAGAAGTTCCATCAAACCAGCCGATTAGATTTGCACTGAGTAGTTCGTGAAAGCGTTTTTCAATTTTGTGTGCTATGTGCATCAGACGGTTAGAGCACGGACGGTGGACGTGCCATCTGAGGCTGAGACTACACCCACCCAAGCAACCGCAGAGCAAAACGCTAACAATCACTATGAACACCCACCCTAACAACCGCATAGCAACAAGGCAACAATTATTTAGAAACCCCTAGCAACCACATATGAACATGCTAACAATAACTCAGAACACCGTAGTAACCGCATAACAACCGCCTAACAATCACTTTGAACACCCTAGCAGCCACATAGCAACACGCTAACAATTCTTAAAAACACCCTAGCAACCGCATAGCGAAATGCTAACAATTACTCAGAACATCAGAACACCCTAGCAACAATATAACAACACACTAAAAATCACTAAGAGCACCCTAACAACTGCATAGCAACACACTAACAATAGTTCAGAACATCCCAGCAACCACATAGAAACATGCTAACAATCACTGTGAACACCCACCCCAACAACCGCATAGCAATACGTCAACAATTATTCATAAAAATCCAGCAACCACATAGGAACATGCTAACAATAACTCAGAACACCCTATAAACACATAACAACAGCCTAACAATCACTTTGAACACCCTAGCAACCACATAGCAAAATGATAACAATTACTCAGAATATCAGGGCACCCTACCAACAACATAGCAACACACTAAATATCACTAAGAACACCCTAACAGCTGCATAGCAACACACTAAAAATCACTCAGAACACCCTAACAATGGCATAGCAACACGCTAACAATTATTCAGAAACCCCTAGCAACTGCATAGGAACATGATAACACCGCAGTAACTGCATAACAACAGCCTAACAATCACTTTGGACACCCTAGCAACTGCATAGCAACACGCTAACAATTATTCAGAAACCCCTAGCAACTGCATAGGAACATGCTAACAATAACTCAGAACACCCTAGTAACCGCATAACAACAGCCTAACAATCACTTTGAGGGGCCTGGGTAGCTCAGCGAGTATTGACGCTGACTACCACATCTGGAGTCACGAGTTCGAATCCTGGGCGTGCTGAGTGACTCCAGCCAGGTCTCCTAAGCAACCAAATTGGCACGGTTGCTACGGAGGGTAGAGTCACATGGGGTAACCTCCTTGTGGTCGCGATTAGTGGTTCTCATTCTCAGTGGGGCACGTGGTAAGTTGTGCGTGGATCACAGAGGGTAGCATGAGCCTCCACATGCGGAGTCTCCGCGGTGTCATGCACAACGAGCCATGTGATAAAATGTGCGGATTGACAGTCTCAGAAGCGGAGGCAATTGAGACTTGTCCTCTACCACCCGGATTGAGGTGAGTAACCGTGCCACCACGAGGACCTACTAAGTAGTGGGAATTGGGCATTCCAAATTGGGAGAAAAGGGGATAAAAACTTTGAACACCCTAGCAACCGCATAGCAACATGCTAACAATGCTTAAAAACACCCTAGAAACTGCTTAGCAACACACTAAAAATCACTAAGAACACCCATACATCTGCATAGCAACATGCTAACAATTAATAAAAACACCCTAGAAACAGCATACAGTAGCTACACACTGACAACCGCTCAGAAGAGCAACCACATAGCAATGTCCTGGCAACCACCTACAACACCCAGTATCATGGTGGCTAGTTTTGTGTGTGCAAACACACGGTCTCATATTTTCTTCTGAAAATTTAAAAATCAAGTTTTGATTTAATATTTATTTTGAAGTGAAAACTGTTCTTAAGTGTTTGTCTTTTTCTACTAGTTACCAATTATCTCCTGTTCAAGGCTTTGAAACTGAAGCCTGCCACACAGGACTGTGTTTTCTGCAGGACGGGCAGCACTGGCATGCACAGGTGTGCACTTTAATTACACAAGTCACCTCGCCAGGTTAGATATTAGCCCATATCAAACAGTCCATTCAACAGGCACTGTTAAATCAAAAAGAATACCGTGTGTGTGTGCTACGTGAGTTTTGATTAAGTACGCTAAATTCATTGATCTCCCAGATTAAATTCAGGAAGTCACAATGGCAGTTTGTTATGCCAAGTTTGAAGCCATGCCAGAAAGTGAGTCACCCAAGAGTCCAGCTCACCCCGGCAACAAGCTAAATATGCCCTGTTTGACAACGCTTTCAAAGAATATGGTGCCTGGACAGGGTTATTGGGTCGAAATGAACTTTACTCTTGTCAAAGCGTTCTCCTGCAAACAACATCTAAAAGATCGTAGTTTGAACTTTGAGAACGTCATTTAAAGGGCATGGATCAACCTAAATTAATCGTGTGAATAAACGCGACAAACTCCAAAATGAACTCTATTTTGGAGCAATAAACTAGGAGAGGCAATGCTATAATCAGTTCATTTACAAGCACTTTAAAAGTTCAGTTTCAGTAGACTAAAACAACATTTCATCATGTAAACACTTTAGTCTGACTGAAATTGTACCAATCCCGAATTTTGCAAAGTCAGATTTAACAGACCTACCAAACACAATTGCAAAAATAAATATTGCTTTCAAACCACTTTCCGCATAAGCCCCCCCATCTGCAGTTGATCGAACAAACAGATAATCCCGCCCCCAACTCACACCATTGGTGGAGTCAGTGTTGTTGTGTTGGGCTGGATGGGTCGCTCAAAACAGGTTTTTTTAAAGCGGCAATGAACTGTATTTAAAGTTTTTACAGTTTTAAAGGAAATCAACCTATTTAGTGGCTTACTTATAGTGCGTGACGGGTTGTTTCGTCGAAAAGACAAGTACTACGTTCCAAATAGCTTGAATTTTGCCTTCACAGGGCACTTCGAAGGGAAACCCATTATGATGACCATGCTGAAGGATCATTACAAGAACATTTTCAATAAAAGATTACTTAAAAAGGGAGTTCAGAATTACCGTTTTATTACACCTTTCAGCCCTCCAACAGTGTACGAATACGGACGCTTCACTACCCAATAAAATACAGAACAACAGACATCCCGTATGGGACAAATTACATGATAGATCGGCTAAAACGGGACCGTTTTAAACGCTAGCAACGATAAACATTGCATATGCCACCTCTCTTGTTTTTAAGCCATTGTCTGTGACGAATGTAATATTTGAGACTGCCTTATGAAAACATCCATTGTTAAACTCTCACGCATGGCAAACAAATGCAAGTTTGCATTGTTACTATGACAACTAACGTGGACATGCTAGCAAAAGCGACTGCTGTCTGAACAGAAAAAAATCAGATCTGTCTATATACAACCTGCAGTTTGAACAGTCAGTCTAAAAATTGGATTTGAGAGTAAATCTGATTTTTCCTGCAGTATGAACAAAGCCTAAATTTAGTGCTCACTGCTGAATTACAGTTGCAATTTTGGGTAATTTATAATTTATCACTAACTGCCTAGTATACACGAGATAAATTAAGCTTACAGTAATAACGTTTTTTCACCACGTTTATTTTAGTTAATCTTTTGTGTAGTACACTTGATGTACACTCTTTCCCTATGCCGTTTGTAATCTCTTTTCGGATGGTCGAATCGTAAGGCACTGCTGAGTGATTGAAACGTTCTGTTGGTTTTGCAAACTTGATTTTTGATCAGTGTTATATGGCCATAAATAGCCTTCGGTGAGGAGAGACAGTCAGCCCTGTGATGGATGTGTTGATTTGGATGAAGGAATGGACAGATGATGGGAGAGAGGGTTCTGTCTCAGAACAGCCTTTTTAAAGTGTACTCTTTTGACCGCTAGCCCATACGACTCGTTCGATGCATGTACACTACGACTGCTTTTAGTACAGTCAATGGAAGGTGCATGCACTGAACGCGTTGTATGGGCTAGTGGTCAAAAGAGTACACTTTAAAAAGGCCGTTCTGAGACAGAATGGCACGCGGAAAAACGAAGTATACTCTAGCCTTTAGTCACAATTATTTTTAATTGCATAGTTTTTTTCATACATAAACAGCAGTTTTTTCCACGTGCCATTCTGTCTTGGAACGGCCTTTTTAAAGTGTACGCTTTTGACCATGAGCCCATACAACACGTTCAACAATGTGAAAAGACGCGTACTGTCCCCGTTTCTACAAAAATGACTTCTGTTTTCTATGTACCGCTGCACACTTCGTCATCAGCACAGTACGCCCAAACTATCCGCGTCTCTAGAAAAACCAGGGTGCGAGTGGACAATTCGCGCATACTGTGCTGATTACGAAGTTTGCATCACGCATCACCGCTGCTTAGTTCGGAATGGCATACTACCCATACTATTCTTACTGCTTCTGCCATATCTGCAGAAAGAGTAGTACGGTAGTATGCCATTGCGAACTTGGTCCGCAACTTGGCGCATGCACCTGCTGTTGACTGTTCTGAAGAGTATCGTAGTGCGCAAGCATTGAACGTGGTCAACGGAGTAGACTGGAAAACCGAAGTATGCCCGGAAGTGTACCACGGACAGTCTGCACGTACTCTGCTTTGACTATTTTGTCTAATGCTAATGCAATTGTTAATATACTAACTGCCTAGTAAGTACTTGAGGTCAGTTAAGCAGAATAACTTTTCACCGTGTTTATTTTTGCCAATGTATCTGTATATTTAATCAAAATGTCATTTCTTTAAAGACAAGAAGAGATAAAAATGTAATATTAAACAAAAAAGGCAAAAATGATTGAACAGCTAAACTGTGTGTGTGTTTGTGTGTGTGTGTGTGTGTAAAGAGACAGTATAAGGTCAAGCCAATAATGTTCTCCAGTCCTGCTAGAGATTAGATTCCACACATTCTGCAAACCTCCTACACTGTGATCAATCTTACACACACACACACACACACACACACACACACACACACACACACACACACACACACACACACACACACACACACACACACACACACACACACACACACACACACACACACACACACACAAAACAAACAAAAGTCTTTATGATATTCTGGTCTCTAGGTATGGCTCCTTGAATGGAAGTCTATGGGATTTTTATCATTCGCCAGGTAACACTTGTAAGTTGTGTACATGGTAGAGTGGCAACAAAGGGATTTGATTTGGTCTGAAGTAATAGCACACCTCACCTCAACAAGCCACATGATTTGAGGAATCATACATGTCTGTTACACAAATGGTGCGGGACGAGTTACACACTAAAGTTTAATACTTGGTGTTAGAGGTTTGGTAAAGTCTGTATGAGAGGTGAGAGTGTTAAACACTGACATCTAGTGTTTCTGGCCTTATCAACACCACTGAGATGAGCAATCTTGAGAGTAGTTGAATTTGTTATCATGAGAAATTAGCATTTTCTGTAATTGTATCATATTTATAAAATTAAATATTACATTTAAGCATGTAACTCGTACTGCACCGATTGTTCTGCACACATGAATGATACCTCAAATCAGGTGTCTTTTTGTGGAAAGCTTTGATATTACTTTTCTAAGCAATCAAACTTGCGATTTTTTTTCAGCCGGTGGACGATAATATGGGCAAAAGAAATCCCATTGGCTAACGTTGAAGGAGAGACTCAGGTCATATCTAGAGACCAGAGTATTAGAGACTTGAGTGGAATCCAAATATTGTGTCACTCACATACCAAATATATATAGAGTAAAAGTCCCCCCCCCCCCCCAAAAAAAAAAAAGCACAGTGTTTATAAGTTGTAAACAGATATGTTTTTTGTCCTGTTTTCACTTGTAACTTCATGAAAATAAACAGAATGTAAAAAAAAAAAAAAAAAAGATGCTCCCGATTAAAATGAGCTCAAATACAATGTGATAAGATGCATAGATCTTAAAATAATTGTGGAGAAAATGTGACGCTACCTCAGATATCTTTTTTTTTTGTCATCCTGTGGGTAGATCTCTGGTTACCAAGCGGACCAATCACAGCTGTTGTGGTTTATGTTGAGGCAACACATTGTTACATTTTTGGAGAAGTGCACATCACACATAGCCTTCGATGTAGGTTCCACGCAGAAGAACAAATCGGCCTCAAGCAACCACCCAGAACACATAGCAACCACATAGCAAGGCCCTAAAAACCACTGGCAACTATGCAGACTGCAACGCATGCATTGCAGCGACGTTACCATATAATGGTGGCAAATATAGACACATGCGACAACAATCACCAACTTCAATGGAGACCTTCAGCAAAGACTCAATCCTTGATGCTTTTGTGGATTCATCAGGGAAAAAGCTGTAATGCTAAATTTACATCGTTTGATGCGTTTAACACATTTCAGAATGTTTTTGTGGTGCGGTCGCGGCCCATTTTGCACTGAATGTTGTTTCATAAAAGTTTTCTCAGACATCTTTCACCCAGAGGAAAGTTGTATTGCTCATTGATCGTCCTTTCATAGCTCAGGAGACCTAATGGGGTTCTCAGGTACAGCAAGTATGTATCAACTAGACACCAATGAGTTAATTGTTGACATAAAGTGAGATTAGAGCTATAAAATTAATGTGGATAGCAGATTTTGAGAAGAAATGTTTGAGTTCATATTGAGATGACTTTTGTTCGCAGACTTTGTTATCTTGGCAAATCTGAGCACAGTTTGAGACATCGTTGAGATCTCTTCTGAAACTCTAGAGGAGACATGTGAGATTACTCGAGTCTTTTTCTCACAAGATAAGGTTTAGGAGAAGCAGGAGACTTTTAGGAGAGTTAAGACTTTAACAAGATTTCATTCCTTTTCCTTTTCCTTTTCCTTCATGCTCACTAGAGACCGATATTTTTAACCGATATTTACACTTTTCCACTTAATCGGTTGTTGGTTCTTTAAGAGGTTAGTGATAACGGATTTAGTGTTTATGTGCCTAAAAGCAGAACTAAAACAAGAATTAAAAATCGGTTATGCATATTGTGTTATCGGACACTTAAACACAAAAATAATCAGTATCGTATCGGTCATTAAAAACCAATATCGGTTGATCTGTAATGCTCACCCAGTTCAAATCCACCTTGCGCTTATGCAGTTGCGCCATCTATATTCGATTGTTAATGAGCGCATTTACATGCACAATCTTACACTGATTGTGATTAGTAAGCCGACAGCGTTTAAGGTCATGTATATGCTTAAAACGGCTTTTCTTTATCAAGGAATTAAGCTTTGTGTACAAAGAATTTGGCTAGGATGACTATGCAATTTATAATATAATCATCTTCTTTGTTTCCCATGGTAATCCTAAACAATACATGTTTACACTGTAGCATTTCCAAGCCACCTTTCCATAGACAGTTCTTAGACAGTCAAGCTCAGGCCAAAGACAACTGGTCACATTGAAAACCTTGAGCAACCAAGACTGTGGCGGGTGACTTATTCCGCTCATCTAATGTCTAATGTCTGTCTGGGCACATGAGAAAGAGCTTAGGGTTTTTTTAGTATGTGCATGTGCATGGAGCAGCCGCCGCGGTTTGGTTTGGTGGTACGATCAGCTGCCATTGGGTAAGGGTGGGCAAGTCGTGTGTCCATGGAGAAGAGATCCATATACTGTAAGCAGAAGATATCTTTGTATAGTCATGAGTCACTCTTTCTGTTTACCTAAAGGTAGTTTCGCAGTCATCGGTCCGATTCCCGCCACCATAGCAACTGTATGACCACCAGGGCAACCATCTTTTCCTCCTTTGCGGGTTGCCACACTCCACTAAAGGAATTCTAGAATGTTGGTCAAGGAAGGACACCTTCCCATGTGGTTTTCCTCATGATGTCGTCTCCTCCATTCAATAATGACATGTTATATACTGTATGTAGTGAACAGGTGGACCTGCTTTCACAAACCCAGTAAAGTTATTTTGCCTCTCTAACTCAACGTTGTTAATACATATATACATATATACACACACACACACACACACACACACATATATATATATATATAATTGACATAATTTCTCATTGGCCAAAAATTATTGAGGGTGAATCTCACGAAATCTGTCCAGGGCACATTGCACCCTAAAATACAAAAATAAATTATATATTGAAAATATTCATATTTTTGGACTATTAAGGTTTTTGCATAGTGATATTACAGTACTTGCTTGACAATTAATCAATTAAGCACCACATTACTGCACAGTTTTTTTTTTAATGTAATATTTTAAATCCAATGAAAATGAAAGACTTAGATATTTCTATATTTTTCTTATTTATTTAAAAATATATATTTTAGCTTTTTTTTATTTATTTACGCATTTCAGATTCATAACAAAATTCCATTAAATTTAACTGAGTAATCTTTAATAAAATAAAATTTACAAAACCTAAATATTTTAAGCTTTATCAGTTTAAAGTAGTTTTTATATTTATTCATTCAATTGAATGGAATTTGGTTATGAAATTGAAATGCATAAATCTTAAAAAGAAGCTAAAATATATATATATATTTTTTGAGTGAGGTGGCACTAACTATAAAGCAAAAAATCGTAAAGTTTTTTTTTTGTTTGTTTGTTTGTTTTTTGATTAATTTTCTGCATAAAATAGTAATATAAAAATCTTTTTTTTTTTTCATTGGATTTTGGGATGAAATGCGGCCTCGACATGTTCTTGACAGGTTTCGTGAGATTCACCCGGCAGTTCATTAAAGAGACCACAGCAAAATGACTCATGTCTGACGGTCGCATCAGTATCGCTTCATTTGGTTCTGATGATGATACTTTAACATTCAGAACTTTCACACCCCCAGAGAAAAGAGACAGTAGAATTATTGATGTTCCCACAAACCACACACATGTACATAGTTATGCGTGCACTCATTTGCTTAATCCATAAATTCATCTTCAGTGCAATTCTAACATGTGTGGTTAGAGAACTGATGTAAATCAGATCATCACTGTCTCAAAATAAACTTATCATGCATTTAATATGATAAAATAGGTTGTGCTGTGATGCATTTGTGAAACATTTTATAGTCAGCATGAGATCAAAATTGACCCAATTAACTTACTAAATACACATTTCTGGTGTTATTGTGTATGATTCATCAGTTATTTTAATGTTATTAAATGTTTGTCTTCATATCCTTTCATCAAAATACATGACATTCCTTTTCCGTAGACATCAAGTATACGGAGGCAATTGAATAATGTTACCAATAGCCAAACAACTATGAAGTTTTAATAAAATTCACATTCAGGTCTGGGTCCATTTTGGTGTGGTGTGATCAATTCCAGATAGATCCAATCAAGTCTGATCCTACATTATTTTCTAGGTAAACAGACTGATTGAACTGTAATTTCACTGCATTATCACTTTGAAGTAAAATATGTTGCTAATGGCAATTCATTTTGGCTTCAAGCTTGATTGGCTTTCCAGTTATATCTGTCTGAAACTCAGGTGTCTGTTGTCAACTTTTGTATTATGTATCCAAGTATGTTACCTTGTGCAACTTCTTCTGTGGATGTCTTTTGTCTTGCAGAGACAACTGAAACCCGCTGAAGTCATAGTTCACTTGTTCTCAATCATGACTGCAAAAAATACATTTCTTAAAGGAATATTCCGGGTTCAAAACAAACTCAATCGACAGCATTTGTTGCATAATGTTGATTAGCACAAAAATGTATTTCAACTCATCCCTCCTTTTCTTTAAAAAAAGCAGGTTAGCAGATGCAGGTTAAATGGAGGTTACAGTGAGACACTTCCAATGGAAGTGAATGGGGCCAATTTTTGGAGGGTTTAAAGGCAGAAATGTGAAGCTTAGAATTTTATAAAAAGCACTTGCACTAACTCTTCTTTTAAAACCGGTGTATTATTTGAGCTGTAAAGTTGTTTAAATTGTTGTTTTTGCAGAATTACAGCATTTAGGTTTATGGCATAATGTCATCATGGCAACAAAGTTGCAAAATTGGACACACACACTTTACACAGACAAGGATAATAAGTGAATTTATCACACTAAAATCATATTAACATGCTGTAACAAGGTTAAAAATGGGAAAGCAGGAGGCGGCAACTGGCTGAACGGTCAAAATAATATTTAATGAAACAAAAAGACACACAAAACACATGGCAGCTGCGTGTGGCTCTCTCTCTCTCGAAAAGCTGCATCCCGCTGCATTTATCCCTCTCCTTGGCTGATTAGCCCGATTGGAGGCCGGGCATGCGTAGTCATGGCATGCGGTTCCACCGCTCCAGGTGGCCGGCAGCGAGCCCCTCCACCCCTCGCGGATGGCGGCCGTTCCTCCGCGTCCAGGTGGCGACTCCTCCGTCCCCCGGTTGACGGCTGTGGCTGCTCCTTTGGGCGGATGGCAGTGGCAAGGACTTCACGACAGCGCATCCCTCCTCCTTCCCGGGCTTCGGCACCAATGTAACAAGGTTAAAAATGGGAAAGCAGGAGGCGGCAACCGGCTGAATGGTCAAAATAATATTTAATGAAACAAAAAGACACACAACACACACGGCAGCTGCGTGTGGCTCTCTCTCTCTCTCTCAAACTGCCGCATCCCGTTGCACTTATCCCTCTCCTCAGCTGATTAGCCCGATTGGGGGCTGGGCTTGCGTAGTCACGGCCCAACCCCACCCTCCTCCTCGTCACACATGCATATTGTTTAAGTCTTGTGGCTATACGTCTGAAACAGTGAGTATTTTAACATTTACAGATTGGCCCCATTCACTTCATTGTAAGTGCCTTGCTGTAACCCAGATTTTTGCTTTTTTTAAAGAAAGTCAAAATAATTTTTTATGGTAATCAACATTATGTCACAAATGCTGTTGGTTGAGCTTAACTTGTATTGAACCCAGAATATTCCATTTAGGAGTATTTTTGTCTTATTTACTGCTAAAAATATCTAAACATCCTTCAAGAATGAATTGCTTGAGAAGCAGAATGGCAGAAGATATTATATCTTGTTTTCAGAGAAATCTAACTAAATTTGGTGGAATTTATGCCTAAAACAAGAAAAAACTATTTGCCAATGAGGGAAGAAAAAGAAACTTGTTTTCCCTTTGAATCAAGTTTTTGTTCTTGGCAAATAGTTTTTTCTTGTTATAAGCATAAACATTACTACATTTTGTTAGAATATCATGTCATTTTGCCTCTCGAGTAAATGTATCTTGTTTTAAGAATTTTTAGATATTTTTATAGGGAAAAAGATAAGTTTTTGCAGTGATGGTGGTTGCTTCAAAACCTCATGTCCTTGATTTGACGTTTGATTAACATCAGTAGAAAGTCCTAAATCTAACTTGTTCTCTCATAGACGTACATTTGTTTGCAGTGGTCTCTGAGGACCACTCCCGGATCTCGGTACATCCTGGCAGCGATTGTATCCATTCTCATAAGTGAGATCTCCAGCATGCACTGCAGTAAGGATCCAAAAAAAGCTTGGAGGGCCTGCGCAGATAGCCGCAAATCTAAATGCAGCCACTCAAACCCCAGGAGTACAGTGAAACCATGAGGCTAGCAGCCCGACTGTGACGGCCAAGAACATCGAACACCTTTGCAGAGGCTAAGATGTCTGCTAACACTGAAACAGCACTGACCACACGAAGAACATCCACGCTACACAGTACTGACCCAACCAGGATTTCCAAAGTGTACAGATCAGCCAGTAAGTGCATACTATATATGAAGCCAATTAAGGTCTAGGTAGCGAATTGTGCAGTTGACCTATGAATGCGTTTGTTTTTAATTTCAGTAGGGTTTAGTATCTGGCTGGCATTGAATGACCCCTACTCTCACGCAGATGGAAATATTATATTATTAAGGGTTTCCCTGCCCAGTACAAAAGGGAATTTGAGCAGATAAAAGCCACATAGAATTGTGGCGATATATATCAACCACGTTGATATATCAAGCTACATATATGGAAAAACTTTGTGACACCTCCGTAGACAGGAACACAAGCTTCCTTACTCGGTTCCATCTTTATAGATCACTGTGTTACCTCACAACGAGAAACCATGATTTGTGGCTTTTCCCCTACATTTTCACTTCTTAAGTTGCAAAATGCATTTGGCTATTAAACCGCTATCTTTCCATGGCTCACTATGTTGTCGTGATTTTCTGAACTTGAATCACTGGCTCACAGAGAGACTGGACTGGAAGTCTACTGGAATCTACTGGAAGATTAAAGAAGATGGGCTTATTGATACGATAAACTGAATCTCATAAAACCAGTTTTGAGGTCAGCTGAACCTTCAATCTGCCTAGTTTACACTCCTGGGCCATGTCTTGAAAGGTTAAGTGAACAGCCCACCATGGCAACACTGGCTCAACAATGGAATTATGTTGGGATGGGACTATCTGTTTGTATGTCCGATGGCAGATGGGGGAAATGTTTGGGAAATTATTTTGAAAACAGTTATTATTTTTACAGTTTGGTTTGGTGACTGTGGCACAGAAAATACCTTTAAACTCAACATGAAATCAAAATTGACATTATTTACATTCTTAATGGACATTCCTGGTTTTATGCTGCCTTCACATGCTATTGGAATCTGATTACAAGTATGTCAAGTGTTTTGTTGTTGGAGAGAACTGGAAACATGGAGGATGCCAGGTTCATTCTTGCATATTTCTTGGGGAAATCTTTCTTTGAAACTGTAATACATGTCAGCTTGCTGACAATAATGGCATTTTTGTCAAATAAATGCTAGTGGTGACAGATAGTTGCACTGATGAGACAAAACTTTACGACCACTCACAGGTAAAGCAAATAATGTTGATGACAAGAGCCAAATTGTTATGGCCAGACGACTGGGTCAGAGCATCTCTGAAAGGACAAGGCTTGTGGGATGCTCCCGGTCAGCAGTGGTGAGTACCTACCGACAGTGGTCCGAGGAGGGACAAACCACAAACCAGCAAAAGGGTTTGGGCGCCCAAGGCTCATCAATGCGCGAGAGCAACGAAGACTATCCCGTCTGGTCCAAACCGACAGAAGGTCTACTGTGGCACAAGTCAAAGAAAATTATAATAATGGTTACTGGAGGAATGTGTCACAACACACAGTGCATCGCACCCTGCTGCATATGGGGCTGCATATACACAGACTGGTCAGAGTGACCATGATGACCCCTGTCCACCATCGAAAGCGCTTACAATGGGCACGTGAGCATCAGAACTGGACCTTGGAGCAGTGGAAGAAGGTCACCTGGTCCGATGAGTCCCATTTTCTTTTACGTCACGTGGACGGCAGTATATGTGTGCACCATTTACCTGGGGAAGTGATGGCACCAGGATGCACTGTGGGTATACGACAAGCCGGTGGAGTGAATGTGATGCTCTGGGCAATGTTCTGCTGGGAAACCCTGGGTCCGGCCATTCATGTGGACGTCAATTTGACATGTGCCACCTACCTAAACATTGTTGCAGACCAGGTACACCCCTTCATGTCAATGGTTTTCCCTGATGGCAGTGGCCTCTTTCAGCAGGATAATGTGCCCTGCCACACTGCACACATTGTTCGGGAATGGTTTGAGGAACATGATGAAGAGTTCAAGGTGTTGTCCTGGCCTCCAAATTCCCCAGATCTTAATCCGACTGAGCATCTGTAGGATGTGCTGGACCAGCAAGTCCGATCCACAGCGGCTCCACCTCGCAACATACAGGACTTGAAGGATCTCCTGCTAATGTCTTGGTGCCAGATACCACAGAACACCTTCAGGGGTCTTGTAGAGTCCATGCCTCAGCGGGTCGGTGCTGTTTATAAGTTTATGTTTCCTACCAAATTGGAAACTTGAGTTTCCCAGTTGCAGTTACGAATTAAGGTTCATGTGCAACTTCAAAGTAGGGTTAGGGTGGGGTTAGGGCTACTCGTATTTACGGTAATTTGGATAGCATGTGAATGCAGCATTATTGTGCAAGATTCTTTGGTGCATAATAGACTTTGTAATCTTTTATCAAAATGTTATAACTCTCCGCCCCTGAAACAACTTTTCCAATCAGTTCCCAGTGGATAAAATAAAGTCTCACCTTACAGTTTTTTTCTCATTGAATATCCAGTTTCACACGAAAACATCAGATTACTGAAGTAAAATGCAGTTACGGACAGTGTTTCTTGTTAACTTTTATTATATCATCATTTGGAAAAAAAAATTGAAAGTAGCATTTTAATTCTGAAATACATTAATGATACAGATATATATATATATATATATATATATATATATATATATATATATATATATATATATATATATATATATATATTTTAAAACAAATATTTCATGTTATTTGCAGATGATAAAAAGAATTGTTTCTTGCAGGAGTGAGTTTATGCATTCATTGCATGTTGTGGGATTAAGGATGCTGATTGCTGGCAGAGGCCTTTCTGTAACGAATATTTGAAATATCTGTGGTAAGATTGTTGTAGGAATGGGACAAACACAAATCCTCTCGGCCTCCATGTGGCTCTGTGGTACCTCCCACCTTTCCACTAAAACTGAACACATTTTTGGTTTGTCCACAGATAACCCACTTGGCATTAAATGTGTCCACAAATGTAGTTGCACAGTCCAGATGTTAGATAATTTGATGTAATGTTTGAAATAATAGAAACACTAGCAAACCAAGGTCATGGGTTCGATTCTCAGAGAAGCACATACTGATAAATTGTTTATATTGAATGCATGGTAAGTTTATTTTCAATGTATCTACCCACTTTAAGACAAGAAATATACTCTAAGCAAGTACGCAAATGCTAGACCAACAAATTGGAAGTGTGCCGTCCCGTTGAAGCTTTTACGTTAACTTAATTTTGTAGAGTATAACAAACTATTGTGTACAAAGTTGTATTTCTAACAAAGGAAAATGTGGACTTTCCACAGAGTACAGTGATCCGTATGAACAGAAAAACAATAACAGTACTCTTGCCTTATAAACCAGAATCAAACGTTTATGTGGGCTGTCACTCCTGAGTCGCCCCATTCACCACAAATTCATCTGGCTTTGTGGTTTTCTTCTAAGCTATGAGAATGCCCGTTTCATATTTCACATTTTAGATTTCCTTTTACAAGAGCATCATTCTGTGGTTTCATCAGTCCAGCACACTTCCTTTAAAAACACCTTTAAAAACACCCAACACATTTGGGAATCACTATTCACTATATGATGCTCATATTGTCCAGGCACTAGTCCAGGCAACTAGCATAAAATAGAGGTGCTCTCAAAGAATTTTGGAGTCAATTCAAATGAAAACCAAGAACATGTCACACACATGGTTGTAAACAGGAAACACTGGAACTTTAGGTGGCCACATACATCCTGCTGGATTGGTCAGTGGCCTGCTAGCTATTTCCAGGTGTGACAGACGAAAAAGAAAATAGGTTTACTATGTGGGAAGTATGACCAAAATCTTACATCAAGGTATAAGTAACATTATATCATTATAGCAATTTATATCATAATATATTTTTGCTTATATACTAAATATATACCATCCAGCATTAACAATATTCAATGATTACTCGTACGACAATAAAATATATTTTTTCAGGCCAATATACATTTGAAACATACATATTTGTAAATATATGTTGTAAAATGCATGGTTAAAAGAAATACATTCTCCAAATAAGTATAAAATATAAGTTATAGTATATATATTTAAAGTATAAAAGTATATTTTGTTTAAACATTCAAAAACAATTTCAAAGTGTATTTAAAAATAAGAAAATAAATTTCGAATTAAATTATATATAAATGCACACTTTTGAAATGGGCAAAAATATTTCTGGAAAAAAAAAGAAAAAAAAAGAAATAACTAAAAAATCTTCAGAAATACACTCATATGAATATAGGGGCAAGAAAACAAATTTCCAAAAAAATAAAATAATTTATATAAATGCCCATTTTTGATGACTAGAACATTTTGTGGACAGTATTTTATTTTATATTTTGATTTTTAAATATAAAAAAATATATTTAAATGGAAAAAAAAAAAATTATTTTTTATATATATATATATATATATATATATATATATATATATATATATATATATATATATATAAATACCTAAATATCTTAAAAAATGTTTTCATATAAATGTGAATATAGGGGCAATAAAATATATTTCCAAAGTAATAATTATATATATATATATATATATATATATATATATATATATATATATATATATATATATATATATATATATGCAAATTTGAAAGGACTAAAATGTGTATATAAAATGTTTTTTATAATTATTATTATTATTTTGGACAGTCTTTTATTTCTATATTTTTATTTTATTTTAAAATAAAATAAAATACATTTTATCTTCAAAAATACATTAGTAAAAATATATATTTTACAATATAAACTGTATATAAGCAGTATATTTTCTCTGATATTTTCAAAATACATAAATTAATACATAACAATATTTATACATATATTTTATATTTTATAGTCTTTTAAAAATGTTAAAAAAAAATAAGATATTTTAGAGCATGCCTCCCTCAGTCATCTTTAAACACCAGTCAGGGATTTGCCATGAAATTGTCGAGGATTTTGGAACAGTTAGCAAAAATGGCCGCCAGCCAGCATCTCTTTCTTTTGCTGTGAAGAAGCGTTGAAGCAATAAATTACCATCTCGTTTCCATTAAAATAATACCCCCATGCATGCTCCAATGCCAGGCTTGACTAGTCAATGCCAGCCAGTGGCATTCACTTTCTGTGAGCCTGCAGAATGCCAGCCAAAAGCTGGAATTTTAATTGTTGCTCAGGAATCAACCATCTACGGGGCGATGAGCCGGCAGTAAATTTGCTCACTGATTAATCGTCTCAAAGTGAGCTTTAGGAAACAAAGCAAGCTTAGCTAAGCTTAGAAGAAAGAGACACTTCCCCAATGAGTTGCATAAGACAAGTAGAGAGAATGGGGAAGATATTCAGAAGACAAACAAGGTTTTGGATCATCATTAAGATTGCAAGGACTTTTCAGGTCAACACCTGCTTAGGCGTATCCCTGCCCTCTCTGGGATTGACCTTTAACTTTTGACCTGGTTTGCTTAATTGTAGGAGATTCTTTCCTGGGCCTTAATGACCATGGCAAGGAATATAGGAAAACAAGACATTTTAATTGGACTGTGAGGATCTCCAGTAGGCTTATCCATCCCTAGTCTCTTAAGGAAGCAGAAACAAGGAGAGTGTAAGAGATGAGAACTTTCACAGTGAGGGGTCAGAGCAAATCTGGCCAAGAACACAAGCCTTCATCATATGCACTGGTAACTCTACAGATTACACCCCACCATTGTTTATAGGAAGTCACACCCACCAGCCCAAAAGAGAGGGGGAGCCATGCCAGGGCTTCAGGCCACCAGTTTGGGGGAACGTGGGTTGAGAAGATGGGGGTTGATTGGTTGGTTGGTGGTGCTTTGCTGGGGAAGACGGTATCAGGAAGGCTTCAGCTCAAACGCACAACCGAAACCAGAACATTCCGATGGTCACTATTCCTTCCCCTGCTCACCAGAGCAGAAAATAGGGGCGGTCTCCTGGAGTGACCTCTCCAGGAAGGCTGTGTGTCTTGGACAATCCCAACATCCCTTGTGGTTTCAATAAAGTAGACATTTTTCAATATTTATATGTTTTACAGAACTTCTGCTGGTCAAAATTAATTAATCAGGAAAATATTGTTCTGTTCTGAAAGCGACATGGAAGAACCACAAACAGCGTTTGACTTGGAGGGAACACTGGTAAAGACGCAAATATCTTTAACGACGTGTCACATATGAATCATGTGAAATAGAGACCCTTCCCAAAAATGTCAACAAAAGGGGCTCTGTAACTTGCAATGAACCAATCCACACATTTGCGCATTTGGACGAAGATTTTGATGGAACACATCATAGCTTTTATTTATTGTGGATTGGTCTCGGTCATTGCACTGACTTTGTAACTGCTGTACTGTATATTTTTGAAGAGAGAAACTGTACTTGGAGCACTCGGAGTTGTAAGACATATCTGCATGGCAAATTGTATTTTAATGTCACATTTAGTGTGAGTTTTCTGTAAGCCAATATCTAAATAATGCCCCAAAGAATTTGTTGCCGTCTTGAAATTGCAATTGGACTTTCCCTATATCTATGTTGCGGTGAGATTAGACTTTGTGTTCCATTCACTTCCATTAATATGCATGCATACGTGCAGGAGAGCGAAAAGGATAGCAAGAACGCAAATAAGTTTCATGTTTACCAAGGTTTACAGTTGGTCAACTTGTGAGTTCCTATAGCAGAAAGACTTTTTGACCAACAGAGGATCTAAAAGTCAGAGATTGACCTCTTGGATCAATACAAAGAATCCAAACTTCAAAGCTGCATGTTTTGCATTGTTGAAGGAAAATGTGAACATTTAAAAATATTTTAAATATATATATATATATATATATATATATATATATATATATATATATATATATATACGCACACACACGCACACACATTTAACCCTTGTGATGTGTATGTTTTGTGCTGACACATTTTGTGTGCACGGTCAAAAATGACCGGCCCACTAAGATTGTTTATAAATCTCTCATATTGCGTATATTATCACAAGATATTGCATTAGATCTTTTTATCAACTTATTGTTTAGTAATTATGTACTCCTTTTATGAACATATTTTTTTTAAATATATATTTTTATCGATTCATTGATCTGAGCTCATACCAAGTGGTGGGGCACTTCCTGTAGAAAACAAAAAAATACGTAATAATTACATAATAAATTAATAACCACTTGTTTGAAATGAAAAAAAAAAGAAAAAAAAAAAAAGGGGGTCATTTTAAAGCTTAGAATCTGGACTTGAATATGCATATAGCTTGATCATGCTAATTCTTAAATAATGCTTTTTAATTGGCTGACAAATAAGAGTTTAATTGGCTGACAAAGTTTCCTACTCATCATTTACAACAATTATATTAAGATTTGGTAAAACCATAAAAAAAGATGAGATAGCCATGTGTTATATATTGTTGGAAATGTCTCAATCAGTAAAATGCAATGAGCAAATTTGTTTCACTCAGAGGTCAAATTGCAGTAAGTTTTATTGTATGAAATTCCCACAGACACATATAAATATAATAAACAAGAGTGTCTTTTTGTCACATTTTTCCTTATTACATCCTGAAACATACATATAATATAGACAATGACATATCATAACTTACAACAGACTATCCCGATTCAAACGAGCCCAAACACAACATAATATGATGAGTAGATCTTGAAATATTCCTCAAAGAATGTACATGGAAAGACGATGCACAAAAGGGCCCTCAACACACATTGTGTGTTTGTGTGTGTGTGTGTGTGTGTGTGTGTGTGTGTATGTGTGAGCACACGTCCGAGGACTTTGTGTGTTTAAACACACATCCACATACTGTATATGCTCATCTAAAGGATTGTGATGCTCCTGAACACTTAATATTTCTGTATTTTGTAGTCTAATCCATTCATTTCCAATGGCCGGTCATTTTTGACCGGGAACACAAGTGTAACAAATATAATTATTAATTAATAATTATGAACGTTATTAATGTATTACTATTGTAATTTAATTTATATTACTATTTATTTAATACACTCTAAAAGCGTACCCTGCTGAAAAAACAAAACCTGCTTAAACCAGCCTTGCTGGTCTTAGCAGGTTTAAGCGGGTCTACCAGCCTCATCAGTTCAAAAGTTCCCAGAACTTCTATAAAACCAGCCCATAGATCACCCTTGCCAGGATGTGAGACCAGCAAACCATCTTAGGCTGATTTAATGTATTTATTTATTTATCGTCAGCAGGGTAGTAACCGAACCACTTAAGGCCAACTTTGCAGTGTTTACCAACTAATCATTAACCATTGCAGTCATGGAAACCACATAGAGCTGTGTCGCTACATTGAGAAAACCTTAATTGTATTCATTTGCTCCATTATGAACTGATGGCACTCTGAGCTGTTTGGAAAAACAGGGTCTCTGAACCACTTCATGTGGGATTACCCTCTCTGGTTGTTTAATTCTGAGTGCATCTTTGTGTTCAGAAAGGAGAACTCGCAGAGAACTCTGTGCAACTTAAACAGATGAAAACCAGAAAACAAAAAATAAACACGCTTTGAGAGTAAAAACTGGCCGGCCAAACAATCTCTGCTGTTTGTTTGGGTTTTGCGACTCATTCCAAGACACTAATTTGTTTTGTCTGTAGTTGTGCTTTGTTGTTTGTTTGAGGTAAATTCTCTAGCTCCTGGGTTTTCAGATTGTCGAAAGCCACAAGTACGCTCACTCGGTCTACCTCAAGAAGAAATATTCTATGGCATTATCTAGTGAAGTCTGTAGTAGGGTCAGTGTCAAAATATGATAGACATTTCAGTCATGAAAACAATGTAGTTATTTAAAGAAACCCCATATAAAAGATACAAATATAACATCATATTTTATTAAATAATATGAAATGGTTTGATATATATGTTTTATTTAAATAAAATTTTATTTACTCAAATATTTATATGTGTGTTTATATATATATATATATATATATATATATATATATATATATATATATATATATATATATACATAATATAAAAATCAAATGTAATAAATATATTAATTAAAATAAATATGCATACTGTGTATATACTGTATATATATATATATATATATATATATATATATATATATATATATATATATATATATATATATACACACACACACACACACACACACACACACAAAATATTGTAAATAATTACAAATAATTGTTCTGCACAATTACAAAAAATAAAACATTTGACTGATGCCTGAAAATCCTGTTCCTTTCATCTGGTATACTATTTGTGTGACATTTATTTATTTATTTATTTTAACACATTCCATTATCTCACAAAGTCTGTAGTAGAGTCAATCTCATCTTTTCATAAAAATAAAAAAAAACAGTAAAGCCATAATATTTTTTATATGAAATTGTTTGATATATTACATTTTTAAATATATTTGATTTGTTTAAATAAAATACATTTTATTATAATATTTGTATTTATATACATATATTATTATTTAAATAAATAACTAAAATAAAAAATATATATTTTCATACAAAAAAGTGTATAAAATTACAAATAATTCTTTTACACATTTAAAACAAATTTAATATGACTGACACCTGAAAAATTTTCTTCATCTTGTACCATTTCTATGACATTTATTCATTAATTTACTTTTACTCATTTAGTTTAACGAGGCTTGGCGTTAGCGCAATGTTTAAAAAGTTTGCAAAAAAGAAATACAAAATAAGTAATTAATAATATAAATATTTGTCCCTTGTTATTGGCTTCATCAATGTGAAAAACATCAAAAGGTTGCGGGAAAGTGCTTATAAGGACAAAGATCAAAGCTATTGCGCTGCAAAACCCAACTGTGCATAATGCACACAGCTTAGTGAATAGAATAAACACAAAATACAAAACGTTAATTTATAGAGTTCGCCAAGCTCCATTTATATTGATCTACATCAAGCTTAATAGCACTTTGTTTCGATATGTTTGCCAACTACATCACAATGATAGCATCATCCATTATTGTCTAGGCGTCAGACTATAATCAATTTGTTGTAAACCTGTAAAACCTGATCAAATTTCCAGATGAAGGGCCCAGCATGAACGTCTGTTTACACAAGCTAACCAAATAAAAGTGGGTTGAAGAAATCCAATACATCAAATCAATGGGATACGCATGGTTAGATTGGGAAGATATCTATCTGTCTATACTTCCTGATTGTATATAAGGTCTCAGAGATGAATAATTGGGTCCCGGGACCAACGATTGGCCACGGGTAATGCATGCAGTGCCATAGGGCACAATGACAGATGTAATAACATCCCATTAACCTTCCCAGGGTAAATAAATATGGTTCTGCAGACGCAAAAACTGTGCACTTACTGTGTTGGATCGCATATCAGTGTTTTGGACAGAGTAACAACATTCAACTCATTCACAACAAGCCAGTGGGAATGTGCTCTGGACTGAGAACCTGGGTTTTAAGAGTTGAAGCTTTTAGATAACTGGACAGCTCGTAGTCTATCAGGTTTTGCATCAAAATAGAAATAGCCACAAGCCTCTAGAAGTCACATTTGCAGGGTTTTTGGGGGGTGGTGAGGCCCGTGAGCCAGAGGGTTTCGGGAACAGTACAAGAGACTGAAAACATAAACACACAAATCTACGATTGGTGGTTTGGGTTGGATATTCCTCTCATGCCAATGAGTGTTGGGATTCTTTGCAGACTCATACGCATTATCATCTTCCAACGATCGTATGTAACACCATGGATAGAGTTGGAAACCGAAACTGAATATTTTTGAATTGACATTCAGTTTCATTAACAGTTCCAGAAGGAACAGAATGTGAACAGAACAGCATACTTAAATGCACCATTACTGAATCTACAGCGCCAAGGCAAAACAAATAGTTTTATCTAAATTGTGAAGTTTGTAGTCTGAATTGAATATGACGACAGAAAAGACTTCATGGAATAATACAATGACATGTGTTTATATTACGTTGTCCTATCTGATTGTACGCAACAACAAAGATAGACAATGTGGTTTTGTAAAATCACGTTACTATACCTACATTTTTGCTAAATTATTTTTAAGTGGCTCGTTTCCTGGTGAAATGAACACTAGAGGCGCTACAACAACAATTACTTTTATTCACTTTCACACAAATCGCAAGTAAAACGGCAGATTTTCATTTCAAAAACATAATTTTCGCCCTGTTCCTCACACAATGCTATCTTATGACATCTAAACACTTTTACTATAGCGCATGACTCATTTTAATGTTTGCATTACATAACCAACTACATTTACAAGCTTGTTCGAGTGTGACCAAATTGTGCGGTAGCTCGACTGATAGAGTGTTGCACTTGTGATGTAAAGGAGCGGGATATGAGTCCTGAAGAAATCTCTAGTCAACACGTGAACCCAAAGTGTCATAGAAACACCACAAAATGACGTGGTTGTGTTTTTCATCTCACACTTGGTTTTTCTAACATTATCGGTTAGGTTTAGGTTTAAGGTTTAGGGTAGGTAGGTCAGTTTTGTTGATTTAAACGAATGACTTAAAAGAGCCAGCTCTTTTTTAATGAATCGGCCAAAACGACTCAAATATTAGTCTTGAACTCGAGTTATCGGTTTGAATGCAGGTCATTATGTATCCAACTTCAAAATAACAGAGAACATTTACTGTGTTTGAAATGGCATTGAACCATACTGCAGTCACTATTACTGCTGTATATAGATATGGTGGGAATAGTAAGAGTAGTATGGAAATTTAGTATCTAGTTAGGGACAATTATTTTACAAGTATTTAAATAATCATTAACAGATCTGTTAAAGAACCAGAATGGGGGGCCTGGGTAGCTCAGTGAGTATTGACGCTGACTATCACCCCTGGAGTTGCGAGTTTGAATCCAGGGTGTGCTGAGTGACTCCAGCCAGGTCTCCTAAGCAACTAAATTGGCCCAGTTGCTAGGGAGGGTAGAGTCACATGGGGTAACCTCCTCGTGGTTGTGATTAGTGGTTCTTGCTCTCAATGGGGCACGTGGTAAGTTGTGCGTGGATCGCGGAGAGTAGCATGAGCCTCCACGTGCTGTGAGTCTCCGCGGTGTCATGCACAACGAGCCATGTGATAAGATGCGTGGATTGACTGTTTCAGAAGCGGAGGCAACTGAGAATTGTCCACCGCCACCCAGATTGAGGTGAGTAACCACGCCACCACGAGGACCTAGTAAGTAGTAAGTATTGGGCATGGATCAAAAAAAAAAAAAAGAACCAGAATCGTTCCAATTCCAATCCCTAAACATTTACAATGAAAATAAGGATCACTGTAAACTCCAGATAAAGAAGCTGATTTTTGTGTCGCACAAATAGCTGCATTGCTTTGTCTTTTTTAACTAAGTTTAGATTTATGAAAACAGAAGGGGAACAAAAGCAGGCAGTGGGGGTGGGTTACAGTCAATAGCGTTTCTGTCAAACCTGAGATAAAATCAGCATACTGTATCATTTAACTGAGAGGCACTAAAAATCTACAAATCTCCACTTTCACTTCCATTGTGCATATTGCCACTTATTAGGCAGTGAGAAGGATTGATAGTAAAAAAGGACTTAAATATTGATCTGTTTCTCAGCCACACCTATCATATCACTTCTGAATACATGGATTTAACTACTGGAGTCATGTGGATTACTTTTATGCTGCTTTATGTGCTTTTTGGAGCTTCAAAGGTCTGGTCACCATTCACTTGCATTGTATGGACCTAAAGAGCTGACATATTCTTCTAAAAATCTTCGTTTGTGTGTTCTGCTAAAGAAAAAAAGTCATACACATCTGGGATGGCATGAGGGTAAGTAAATGATTAGGGAAATTTCATTTTTGGGTGAACTGCCCCTTTAAATGAAATATAACATAGCTTCCATAGCTCCGAAAAAGCAACTTCTGAGCAAGTCCTAAAGATTGCCCATAATTCCTGTGTACACAAAGCAGAACAAAACACTTTACATAGTGGGCATAAAATTATAGCCAGCCTGCAGTCAAAGGAAGAATTTTACCATTGCTATAACAACGACATGAGTTTTGTCATTTTAGACTTTTTGTTTAGGTTCATTTTTGAATTATTCTGTTTAATTTATTTTCATTTTCTTCCCTATTCATTCTAGAAGAGTTCGAGGGCTTGGGAAAGTCTTTTTTCTGGTCCTCAGATGTATTAAATTTGTTCACCCTGTGAGTTTAGGGAATGTCTTTTGAATGAATACTTAATGGTAATCATCAGTCATTGAAAAGGACAAGGGACCACTTTCATCCTTCGTAAACCATATCATGGAGGAAAATATGAAGAACCCTTCACATGCCATAATTGCCCACCACCGTTCCCATGATCCCGTCAAGGGCGATCCTCATGGTGAACTCTTCCAGAGTGTTCTACAGTCTGTGGTTTGAACATGAGGCCCTGCTCAAGGAAACCTTCCCATATATCAGTATTCAGGAGCTCTGTACCAAAACATAGTGAGCTGCCTACCTAGACAGTATTTTAAGGCATCGCCAAAGCTAAAGGGTCATGAAACCCCAAAACAAAATTTTTGAGATGTTAACAGATATATACATTCTGCACAACATTAAAAACAATTACAGCACTCATTATGTTTATTGTTAAGGGTAAAGTGGTTATTTTTTCATTATTTTGAGCCATTTCATTCTATCTGTTTATAAACGAAACTTGAAGAGTTGATAGCAGTATAAGCTAATACGTCATTCGATTATGAGCATTTTTCCACATCATTCATGAGAAGGAATGCTTCCATCCAATCACTGCGCAATCTCTAAACAACTAATGAGATTGGAATCACTTGTCAGATAACCGGACCGGAGCAAGCATGTTTGTTGGCCAGGTTACGTTTGCTACTCGTGCTCCAAACAAGTTGTTTAACTTCGTGCGACCCCGTGTACACATGCGTGGACGTTGTATTTTGGCTTCACTATACGCAACGCATAATTAAATTGAATTTAAACCGACTGATCTCAGTTCAGGAGACTATGTGCTGTCAGTAAAGCGTTAAACTTTCAACGCAGAGAGTCATGTGACCAAACAACATGCCGTCGGTCACAGAGGAGTTTGTGTTTGGTTGAAGTGCCTTTAAAATATCCTATATTTACTGTGCATTATCACATTGAGAATAAATGGGTTCATCTAAAAGCTGTAAAATGTTGCTTTCAGAGATTTATATGGAGTTAGGATGAAAATAAGGTGCATTTCAAACTGTTCTGAGACCAGTGCAGACAGACAGCACACTGGAGGTTAAGTCATTCACTAAATAGGGAGCAAGGGAGCATCTTATAGCTCTCTATGCAGTTAAGTGCATTCACTCCTAAAATCTGATCAAAAGTTCAGTTTCAGGCTGCAGATGATGTTTGGATCACTCAACATGTTTGACAGACATGAGACAATGATAATCAGTACATAGATTCAGAATTTATAATGTATCATTTTATTTTAACATGGTTGACAGTGATTGGATGATGCTGGACATTACTTTGAATCTGAATTAATTATGCTAATTTCTGATGTAATGTCTTTAACATCTCAAAAAGATGAATAATCAATACTCCTGGAAACATAATGAACAATTTGATTTAAAAAAAAGAAAAGTCTGACTTTCTATAGCTTGATATTATTAACATTTTCATAACTTAGTCCCGCTGTCCACATATGAGGACATACATTTTTAGGAAAACTATTTGGTCTAAAAAGAAATTCTGCATGTTTTTAGGGGTTACTAGATACAAATCAAAAGGGGGAATGGAAAATGCAGTCACGCAGGGGTCTCAGGAGGTTAAAGCTAATAAAGCATATATAAGCTAAAAGGTAATTTTGTCAACGTTGTCCAGTTGAAATCTCTAAACATCCTAAACAAGATACATTTACTTGAGAAGCAAAATTACATAACATATTAAGTCTTGTTGTCAGAGAAATTTAACAAAATTTTGTGAGGTTTATGAGGGAAAATGAGCGGGAAAACCCATAGAAAAGTTCCCAACACATATCTAGGGACCAGGATACCATAGAGACTTGGCAATAGTCACTTTTTCCCCCTATTATTCCTATATTGAATGAAAATGTTTAACACAGGGAACAGAGAGAGCAAAGGTTGGGTAAAATAATAATAATAATAATAACAATAATAATAATAAGTACAATAAAGTGCAATGATTAGGGGAGAAGAAAAAAAAAAGGGAGGGAGGGAAACATTTTCCTTCATTTCAAACTATGGTCATACAGTATTTCTCAAAGCACATCCAGCTAGGCTGGGCAGATGGTCAGAGGCTCATAAGAGGTTTCCATATTCTCAGGAAAACCTCCCCTTTGTTTTTTAAATTGTAGGTGTGCTGTTCCAGTCGTAATGTCTCTTAAAATTTGCTTAAACAGACTGAATGTTGGAGGTCTTTGCTGGTTCCAAATGAGCAAGATACATTTCTTTGTTATGTATGATATTATGCCAATCCTCTTTACAGTTATAGGGTCTAGCGTCCTGTCCAGTTCTGTTCTGAAGAGGTACTGTATTGCTGTAATGTCCAATGGAGTTTCTAAAATTTTGGCTGTCAAATCTGTACCACATTCAAGAAATGCTTCCATTTTCTGCATTCCCAGAAAATGTGGATAATTGACCCTGTATTTCTTTTACAAGGGTGACATCTAGAAGATGTGTTAGGATACATGTTACTCAAACGGAGAAGGGTAAGGTACATCCTGTGCATAAATGTGTTGTTCTGTTCGACTATTTTATTACAAGATAGTGAGGTAAAATCATTCTTACATATAGTATCCCACTGGTCCTCACTGAAGTCACATCCCAAATCCCTCTTCCATACATTCTTAAGTGAGGCCAAGGAAGAACTATGATGGTCTAACAGAGCACAACAGATCACGGAGATTTCCCTTTCAATGATGTAGAGCTCTCCAGAATCTCCTCTATCCTTGACCGTTCCAGAAATAATCGTCCTGCCCTTTCCAGAGAAATTATTAAGTGACGAATTTGCAGGTATTTATAAAAGTGCTGTTTTGGAATTTTGAACTCTGATCCTAAATCTGAGAAAGATTTAAGGGAACCTTCAGTAAACAAGTGTTGAAACTGGTGTATACCATATTCTTTCCACTTTGTGAACAGAGACTTTCCAATTGAGGGTGGCAGGTCTGGATTGGAGGATAGAGGAGCTAACATAAAGATTTTAACAGAGGATCCACAAACCTCTTTACATCTTGCCAAGCCCGAAGAGTGTTGTAAATCACATAAGTTCTTGATACTGAATGTAGTGCATTTATGTTAATAAAAGGAAAAGAGGTCAATATCTGTCCAGTGAGCAGTTCTGCGTTTTTGCACCTAACTAATC
Source organism: Myxocyprinus asiaticus (assembly GCF_019703515.2). Classification (NCBI taxonomy): domain Eukaryota; kingdom Metazoa; phylum Chordata; class Actinopteri; order Cypriniformes; family Catostomidae; genus Myxocyprinus; species Myxocyprinus asiaticus. The sequence continues at coordinate 2,507,753 of NC_059389.1, read as the reverse complement.
AAGCCTTTTGTCTGGGCGACCCAGTAGTACAACTGAAGGTCTGGGAGTCCCAGTCCTCCTTTTTTTTGGACTTGTTTAATGTTTTAAGAGATATTCTGGGTGTTGAATTCTTCCAGATAAAGGAGCTTATCAATTTATTTATGGATTAAAAAATTATTTGTTTAGATAGCAGGGCAATGATTGGAATAAGAAGCTAAATTGCTGCTATACATCCATTTTCATTACGTTAAATCTTCCAAGAAATGAGATAGGAAGTAGATTCCAGTGTTCCTGTTCTTTCTTGATCTTTCTGAGTAGTGGGGGGTAGTTTATGTGAAACAGGTTTTTAAGCTTGAGACACATTCACCCCCAGGTACTTGAATCCAGTCTGGGCCCAGGTGAAGGGTGAGATGCCCTTGAGTTTACTGGAAATTGACGAGTTCAGTAAAAAGGCATTGGACTTCGCTAAGTTAATTTTGTAACCTGATACCCTCCCAAATTTCTTTGTGAGATCTAACACTACTGGAATTTAACTTTCTGGATTGGTCAAGTACAGGATTATGAAATCAGCATACAATGAGATTCTGTTTTCTACTTTCCCAAAATCAATTCCAGAAATCTCTCTATTGGTTCGTATGGCCTCTGCAAGAGGTTCAATCACCAAATTAAATAAGAACAGGGACAGTGGGCACCTCTGACGACAGCCCCTATGTAAGCCAGATTTTTCAGAAAGACTATCGTTTACACAAATTTGTGCTTGTGGGTTGCTGTACACAGACATGATCCATCCAATACATCTATCACCAAAATTTAATTTCTTCAGGACAGAGAATAAGTATGACCACTCGACCCTGTCGAACGCTTTTTCTGTGTCCAGTGATAGTACTAACGCTGGATGACTGTGTAGGATCGAGTAGTCAATTACATTTAATAACCTCCGAACGTTGTCAGAAGTGTTCCGTGCCTTTACAAAGCCAGACTGAACTGGATTAATAAACTGGGGCAATAAATCTTCTAATCTGCATGCAATTAATGTTGATATTATCTTGAAGTCAACTGGGAGTAATGAAATTGGACAGAATGAAGTACATTCTGCAGCATCTTTATCTTTCTTATGTATCAGTGATATTACGGCTGTCTTCATTGATTCAGGGAGAGTTCCGTTTTCAAAAAAATCTCTAATCAATTTGAGGCCAGAAGTCCTTATAAAATTCTACAGAATAGCTGTCCAAGCCTGGAGTTTTTCCGGAGGGGAGTGACATAATTGCTTGCATCACCTCCTCTGGAGTGAATAGAGAGTTCAACTGTTCTTTATCTTCTTCCAATATTGAAGGCAGAGATACCTTCTCCAGGAACATATGGATATCTGATTTGGAGGGGTTTTCTGATGTGTACAGCTGTGTGTAAAAGTCGAGGAAAGAGGACTTTATTGATTGTATGTAATATCTGAATCGCCCTATTGTATTGCGTATACATTTTATTGTACGATCAGCACACACTTTTTTGAGTTGATAGGCTAGAAGCCTGTGAAATAATGCTGCCTGGTGAAAAACATAAGTTTTTGACATGTTCAGTTTGAAGTAAATTAAGACTGTTTCTGAGAACATTTAGCTTCTTCATATTTACCTCTGTGGGTGATTGTTTGTGAAGTTGTTCTAGATAAGTTAACTCCTTTTTCAGTTGTTCGGTTTGTTCAGTAACAGATTTTTCCTTGCATATGTGCATGAGATCAGTTGTCCTCGAAACACAGCTTTGGCTATGTCCCATATCACTGCAGGAGTAACAGGGGAAGTCACATTATCTTGCCTATATTGTTCCAGCCATGGTCTAATATTATTGCAGGCTTCAGTATCTGTAAGAATTGAGTTGAATCTCTAGTACTTGGTTTGGTGTGTCTGTTGATGAAGGGATAGCTGAAGATAGACTAGTGCATGGTCTGATATAAGAATAGGGCCTATACTACAAGAAATTACTGAGGAGAGATGATCTTGGTGTAGGAGGAAAAAGTCCAACCGAGAGTATGTTTTGTGTCTCGCTGAGTAGAAGGTATAATCTTTCACTGTTGGGTTAAATTGTCATCATTAGAGGCCATCATTAGAGCTTTTGATGCATTGGTATTGGCCCCAAAGGACAAGGCAACCCTATAGCAACAGGTAAAGCCCTTAACTAGTCTGGCAGATACAGTGCATCCGGAAAGTATTCACAGCGCTTCACTTTTTCCACATTTTGTTATGTTACAGCCTTATTCCAAAATGGATTAAATTCATTATTTTCCTCAAAATTCTACAAACAATACCCAATAATGACAACGTGAAAGAAGTTTGTTTGAAATCTTTGCAAATTTATTAAAAATAAAAAACGAAAAAAAAAAAAATCACATGTACATAAGTATTCACAGCCTTTGCTCAGTACTTTGTTGAAGCACCTTTGGCACCAATTACAGCCTCAAGTCTATTTGAGTATGCTGCTACAAGCTTGGCACACCTATTTTTGGGCAGTGTCTCCCATTCTTCTTTGCAGGATCTCTCAAGCTCCATCAGGTTGGATGGGGAGTGTCGGTGCACAGCCATTTTCAGATCTCTCCAGAGATGTTCAATCGAGTTCAAGTCTGGGCTCTGGCTGGGCCACTCAAAGACATTCACAGAGTTCTCCCGGAGCCACTCCTTTGTTATCTTGGCTGTGTGCTTAGGGTCGTTGTCCTGTTGGAAAATGAACCTTCGCCCCAGTCTGAGGTCCAGAGTGCTCTGGAGCAGGTTTTCATCAAAGATGTCTCTGTACATTGCTGCATTCATCTTTCCCTCAATCCTGACTAGTCTCCCAGTTCCTGCCGCTGAAATACATCCCCACAGCATGATGCTGCCACCACCATGTTTCACTGTAGGGATGGTATTGGCCAGGTGATGAGCGGTGCCTGGTTTCCTCCACACATGATGCTTGCCATTCAGGCCAAAGAGTTCAATCTTTGTTTCTCATGGTCTGAGAGTCCTTCAGGTGCCTTTTGGCAAACTTCAGGCGGGCAGTCATGTGCCTTTTACTGAGGAGTGGCTTCCGTCTGGCCACTCTACCATACAGGCCTGATTGGTGGAGTGCTGCAGAGATGGTTGTTCTTCTGGAAGGTTCTCCTCTCTCCACAGAGAAATGCTGGAGCTCTGTCAGAGTGACCATCGGGTTCTTGGTCACCTCCCTGACTAAGGCCCTTCTCCCCTGATCGCTCAGTTTGGCCAGGCAGCCAGCTCAAGGAAGAGTCCTGGTGGTTCCAAACTTCTTCCATTTACAGATGTTGGAGGCCACTGTGCTCATTGGGACCTTCAATGCTGCAGAAATTTTTCTGTACCCTTCCCCAGATCTGAGCCTCGATACAATCCTGTCTCGGAGGTCTACAGACAATTCCTTGGACTTCATGGCTTGGTTTGTGCTCTGACATGCACTGTTAACTGTGGGACCTTATATAGACAGGTGTGTGCCTTTCCAAATCATGTCCAATCAACTGAATTTACCACAAGTGGACTCCAATGAAGTTGTAGAAACATCTCAAGGATGATCAGTGGAAACAGGATGCACCTGAGCTCAATTTAGAGTGTCATGGCAAAGGCTGTGAATATTTATGTACATGTGATTTGTTTCATTTTTTATTTTTAATAAATTTGCAAAGATTTCAAACAAACTTCTTTCATGTTGTCATTATGGGGTATTGTTTGTAGAATTTTGAGGAAAATAATGAATTTAATCCATTTTGGAATAAGGCTGTAACATAACAAAATGTGGAAAAAGTGAAACGCTGTGAATACTTTCCGGATGCACTGTAGTAGGTACCCCACAACAAAGCACATCATATTTGAAAAATGATATCTAGTTGTATTGAAGAAAGAAGAGTAGCTTAGCTCCCTTAAACAACATTTGGTTCTGCAGAACAGCAGGATTATGCTGGTAAAGGGGAAAAATAAAATAAAAAATAAATTAAAAAAAATAAAAATAATTTTGGTAGGGGTGACTTGATCGAGTCTGGAAGATGAGCAGAGTGAGCACTCTTCCAGAAGCTTGCAAACTGAAAGAAACTGGCCACATGTGATTTATCTGGCACTGATATTGCAGTGGAATTCCATGGCCTCTTGTGGTGAAGAAAACAACTGGATCTTCCTGTTATGTAGCACCCTCAGCTTGCACGGATGGTGATGGAACCCACGGAAAGTCCCCATGTCGATAAACACTTTCTTGACGCCATTAAACTCACATCTCTGACGGATCGTTTCTGCTGAAAGGTCCTGGGCAAATGAGAGTTTGGATCCATCGTGTGTGATATCCCGGTGTCTTGTAGAGAGCAGGACAAACTCTTTATCTTGAAATTTGAGAAAACGGATGAGAACAGCTCTGTTTTGATTAGGGTTTGCAGGTGCCAGCATGCAGTGGACTCTTTCCAAGGTGAAGGATTTGTCAGGTCCAAGGCCCAGCCATTGAGTTAGCATGTTGTGCATAAAATCCAGTAGGGAACATCTGCCTTCAGCGCCTTCTTTGAGACCGAACACCCGGATATTCTTTCTCCTCCCACGATTCTCCAGATACTCTGTCTTCACTTCCAGGTATGCAATCCGCTTTGTGGCCGAGGCTAATGCGGATTCGGTTCTGTCTAGCTTGTTGTAACAGTTCGTGAATAGGAGCAGGCTGGGGCCGGCTTGACAAAACACATAGACATTTATTGTTGCACTTTTCAGTCACACACAATAAGGCCGCTTTACAGCAGTACACAAAAGGTTTGCTTTTCAGCATCATTACACATAAACTCTGTTGGCTTTTCAGCTCAACACACAAACACAAACAGCTTCACGCATCTCTCTCTCTCATCTGCCGCTTTCTCCTCCCCTTAAATACTCCCGCCACCCCTTGCTGGAATACGAGACCAGTGTGGCACGGAGTTGAAAGTCATTCGCCACTTATCATCCTGGCCTCGCTCTGCCCAGATGCTGCTTGGCTCCGCCCTGCTCACCACACTTGTCCTCTGTTGTAGCTATGCAGGTCTCAGCTTCCTCAATGCATTTTTCGTTGGCTGATACCTCACGTTTGATATCAGTCAAGTTGTTCTCCAGTGCTGTGATAGAGTTTGCCATTACGCCAAGACAGTTATCTATGCCATCTAACTTTGATCCAAATTCGGAGCAGAGCATTTTTAGCTCAGTTAGCACCTCAGCTATATTCGCCATGCTGTTAGCCTCTGTGCTCTCGGCTGATGCCGCTGTTTTTGTACTTCGTGTACTTGTCTTACATGCTTTCATAAAAATGTTGCACTCCTTGACTGACAAAGGTTTTGACATAATCACGTCCGAGTTGAGGGTCAGGTTTGTAGAAGTTTGGGGTAGTTTTATGTGCAAAGTTTTGAGGAGCTCTCATGCTATGCAGCCATCTTCGTCGAGGTCACGTGAGCCCCGCAATAGTCACTTTTGTCTTGGGACACTAAACAACTATCTTGCAAAAATTGTATAATTCCCTTGCAACCATCTTGTAACACCCTAGCAATGCCCTATTAAAGCACCCTGACATTGCATAAATAAGTATTTTTACTTGTTCATGTATTTATTGTTGTGGAGAATCCAAAAGCATTTTGACCACATACAGGATTATTATTTGTTTATTTTATAAAAACATTTTTTGACTGTTTTTACCTGAACATAACAGTTTTTTTTTTTTTTTTTTTTACTGGAAAACAAGACAAAAATACAGTCGCATATTCTAATATTTCGTTGGACCGCCTTTTGCTTTGATCATGGCGTGCATTCGTCGTGGCATTGTTTGACAACCTTATGCAATGTCACAATATTTATTTATTGAATCTTGGCATTGTCATCCTGGAATATGCACGTGCCGTCAGGGAAGAAAAAATCCATTAATAGGATAACCTGGTCATTCAGTACATTCAGGTAGTCAGTTGACTTCATTTACCATATAACGTTGCTGAGCCTCGACCTGACCAATTGAAGCAACCCCAGATCATAACACTGCCTCCAGAGGCTTGAACAGTGGGCACTATGCATAATGGGTGCATCGCTTCATGTGCTTCTCTTCCTTCCCTGACACACCCATCGCTTTGGAATAGGGTAAATCTGGACTCATCAGACCACATGACCTTTTTCCATTGCTCCACAGTCCAATCTTTATGCTCCCTAGTAAATTGAAGTTGTTTTTTTCAGATTAGCCTCACTAACAAGTGGCTTTCTTGTGGCCACACAGCTGTTTTGTCCCAATCCTGTAAGTTCTTGTCGCATTTTGCATGTAGAAATGCTCTTATTTCACTATTAATCATAGCCGTGAGTTCTACTGTCGATTTTTTACGATGTGACTTCAAGCGTTTTAGTGATATTTGATCACGATCATTCAAGAATATTTTCCGACCACATTTCTTCCGCGAAGCTGACAGTTCACTATTATCCTTCCAGGTTTTAATAATGCGTTGGACAGTTCTTAACCCAATTACAGTGATTTCAGCAATCTCCATAGTTGTTCCCTATCTGTCACTCACTCGACGTTGTGTTGATGTAGTGACACTAGGGGTCACCCTTGGGAGCCCCAAACACCTCTGCTTTTTTGAAAAAAGGCCAATGAGAATTGGCGAGTGGGATTTGCATGCCACTCCCCCGGACACACAGGTATAAAAGGAGCTGGTATGCAACCACTAGATTTTCTATTCGGTTCTATTCATTGAAGCTGAATTTATCCTCAAAGTTCATTCACCTCATCTGCTGGATTCTACAGCGCATTTCAGCGGCTTCTCCCCCTCTGCACCCGTGGAGTGCAGAGAATGCCTCTGGGCACTTCGGCAGAAACAACTAAAAGAGTATATTCTAAAAAGAGTATATATATTCTTTCTAAAAGAGCGGCACACACAGAACATCTTTTTAAAGATGCCTTTCCGTTTGTGTGTTATTCCTGGTTGCGGTCATTATCTCTCCGCTTCTGATGGCCACGATCGCTGATCCAGTTGATCAGGGCAAGCACGTGTTGGTCCGGACAGACAACACAGCGACGGTAGCGTTCATCAACCACCAAGGCAGTTTACGCTCCCATTGCATGTCACAACTCGCCCGCCGACTCCTCCTCTGGAGTCAGCAGCGCCTCAAGTTACTACAAGCCACTCACATCCCGGGCGACCTCAACACCACATCAGGTTACCCTCAGGGGAGAGTGGAGACTCCACCCTCAGGTGGTCCAGCTGATTTGGAGTCGATTCGGTCGAGCACAGGTAGACCCGTTTGCTTCCTGGGAATCCTCCCACTGCCCGATTTGGTACCCCCTGACCGAGGCACCCCTTGGACTACACAAATACACAGACCCTATGCAAGGTCAGGGAGGATGAGGAGCAGATCATCCTAGTAGCACCCTACTGGCCCACCCAGACGTGGTTCTCAGATCTCACGCTCCTCGCAACAGCGGGCAGCTGTCCCCCTCCACCCTGAAGGTGTATGTAGCTGCTATTTTGGCTCATCACGATGCAGTAGATTGTAAGTATTTGGGGAAGCACGACTTGATCATCAGGTTCCTGAGAGGTGCTAGGAGGTTAAATCCCTCCAGACTGCACCTCATCCCCTCATGGGACCTCTCCATAGTCCTTCGGGGTCTACAGGGAGCTCCCTTTGAGCCCTTGGAGTCAGCTGAGCTTTAGGCACTCTCTTTGAGGACTGCCCTCCTGACTGCGCTCACTTCCATCAAAAGGGTAGGGGACCTGCAGCCATTCTCTGTCAGCGAATAGTGAATGGAGTTCAGTCCGGGTTACTCTCACGTGATCCTGAGACCCCGACTGGGCTATGTGCCCAAGGTTCCCACAACTCCTTTTAGGGATCAGGTAGTGAACCTGCAAGCGCTGCCCCAGGAGGAGGCAGACCCAGCCTTGGCATTGCTGTATCCGGTGCGAGCTTTACGTATCTATTTGGATCGCACGCAGAGCCTTAGAAGCTCTAAGCAGCTCTTTGTTTGCTTTGGTGGACAGCGGAAAGGAAGCGCTGTCTCCAAACAGAGGATCACTCACTGGGTCACTGACACCATCATGATGGCATATCAGGCTCAGGACGTGCCACCCCCTGCGGGGTTATGAGCCCACTCCACCAGGAGTGTGATGGCCTCCTGGGCCCTGGCCAGTGGCACCTCTTTGGCAGACATCTGCATGACAAATTTTCCATGACCACGGGATACATCTTCCGTCATGGTTGTTTAAGAAATGAGAAATTACAAACTGCATCATTTAGGGTTAAAAGAATTGTTACCAGCTGAAACATATTAATCACTGCAATAATGATCCAATCATAGGTTCTTAAGTATCTGCTTATTTAAATCCAAACGGTGACTTTTCTTTTGGTTAGGCAGTGTAGATGGCTTCAAAGCTAACAGACATGGTCTAAAAGCCACAAAACTTTCATGGGGTCTTGACCATTTTACCTTCTTTAAATTCCTTTCTTGTTGTCTCCTTCTCCATTGACATTTTCCAGGACAGTGTGCTTCTTCATAACTGGGGATGCATCTGAAACAAAAGCAAAATTATGGGTCTGGTTTGGCTGGGTGGGCAAGGAGAGAGGAGTGACCCTGGTGTGTGGTTCTCCTGATCCCAACCAGGCCGAGGTGAAGCCGTGTGAGGAGAACAGATGAATCTACTGTGTATGTGAAGAAAACCTGACCACAGCTAATTTAAATGTGTCATTAATAAGACTGGAAGGTCTAAACTGGTTCTGGCAGCGACATTGGAAGAAAACCCACATATTTCTGAAGATATCCCTTGTTTTGCCTCTTTTGTTGAGAGATTCAGGGAGTGGTGAAGTGGAGCTCTCCTGCACCTCGTGTACACACTGTAGTTAACACCTCATAAATTTTCCCTTCAGGAGTGCTGAGTAACAGCTTCCTAATGACATTTCCCATGTAAACCCATTCCACACTGCTGTTCAAGGAAAATACTGTGGTAAGACAAAACATTCTAATGGATATGTATATACAGTTGAAGTCAGAAGTTTACATACACTTAGTTTGAAGTCATTAAAACAAATTTTTTTAACCACTCCACAGATTTCATATTAGCAAACTATAGTTTTGGCAAGTCGTTTAGGACATCTACTTTGTTAATGACACGAGTAATTTTTCCAACAATTGTTTACAGACAGATTGTTTCACTTTTAATTGACTATATCACAATTCCAGTGGGTCAGAAGTTTACATACACTAAGTTAACTGTGCCTTAAAGCAGATTGGAAAATTTCAGAAAATGATGTCAACCTGCAGACAATTAGCCAGTTAGCTTCTGATAGGAGGTGTACTGAATTGGAGGTGTACCTGTGGATGTATTTTAAGGCCTACCTTCAAACTCAGTGCCTCTTTGCTTGACATCATGAGAAAATCAAAAGAAATCAGCCAAGACCTCAGAAAAACAATTGTGGACCTCCACAAGACTGGTTCATCATTAGGAGCATTTTCAAACGAATGAAAGGTACCACGTTCATCTATACAAACAATAGTATGCAGGTATAAACACCATGGGACCACGCAGCCATCATACTGCTCAGAAAGGAGACGTATTCGGTCTCCTAGAGATGAACGTAGTGTGGTGCGAAAAGTGCAAATCAATCCCAGAACAGCAGCAAAGGACCTTGTGAAGATGCTGGATGAAACAGGTATACAAGTATCTAGATCCACAGTAAAACGAGTCCTTTATCGACATAACCTGAAAGTCTGCTCAGCAAGGAAGAAGCCAGTTCTCCAAAACTGCCATAAAAAGCCAGACTACAGTTTGCAAGTGCACATGGGGACAAAAATTTGGCCATAATGACCATTGTTATGTTTGAAGGAAAAAGGGTGAGTCTTGCAAGCCAAAAAACACCATCCCAACCGTGAAGCATGGAGGTGGCAGCATCATGTTGTGGGGGTGCTTTGCTGCAGGGGGGACTGGTGCACAAAGAATTCCAGCAACTTCTTGTGAGAAGCTTTTGGAAGGATTACCAAAACATTTGGCCCAAGTTAAACAATTCAAAGGCAATGTTACCAAATACTAACAAAGTGTATGTAAACTTCTGACCCACTGGGAATGTCATGAAAGAAATAAAAGCTGAAATAAATAATTCTCTCTACTATTATTCTGACACTTCACATTCTTAAAATAGTGATCCTAACTGACCTAAGACAGGAAATGTTTTCTACGATTAAATGTCGGGAATTGTGAAAATCTGAGTTTAAATGTATTTGGCTAAGGTGTGTGTAAACTTCTGACTTAAACTGTATGTGTTATTGTTTTGTTTTGTTTTTTTTGCAGTGAAATTAGGAGAGGTTTTGGAATAAGACATGGCATGTTCTCGAACAAATTCAGCAAATGTGTGCAGTGTGGCAGGGCGCATTACGCTGCTGAAAGAGGCCACTGCCATCAGAGAATACCATTGACATGAAGGGGTGTAACTGGTGTGCAACGATGTTTAGGTAGGTGGCACATGTCAAATTGACGTCCACATGAATGGCCAGACCCAGGGTTTCCCAGCAGAACATTGCCCAGAGCATCACAATCACTCCACCGGCTTGTCGTATACCCACAGTGCATCCTGGTGCCATCACTTCCCCAGGTGAACGGCGCACACGTACACGGCTGTGTGTGTGTATATATATATATATACTGGTGGCCAATAGTTTGGAATAATGTACAGATTTTGCTCTTATGGAAAGAAATTGGTACTTTTATTCACCAAAGTGGCATTCAACTGATCACAATGTATAGTCAGGACATTAATAACGTGAAAAAAAAAGTGGGTCTCGGACCTTTATACTCTGTGAGGTGAAGATATGCTAAAATTATATCTTTATCCATTGTGAATATTAAGTGTAGCTGTGTATGATACAAAGTCACTACCAAACCACAAATTCACCTGTCAAAATTCACCAAATTTCAACACCATGCAAAATCAGTGAGGGTTAATTCTATGCTACCAGAAGTCCATTGTGCGAAATTAATGATCGCACGGATTCCCACTGAAATTTATTTATTTTGCCTGCAGAATTTCTGTACTTTTTAACAATAAATCATTGCTGAGTAATACTAACAGTATTTTTTTATTATTATTTTCATTAAAAATATCTAAACATTCTTAAAATAAGTAGTCTTGTTTTCAGAGAAATCTAACAAAATTTGGTGGGGTTTATATTTTAAACAAGAGAAAACTATTTGCCAATTGAGTAAGAAAAATGAACTTGTTTTCCTTATGAATTACATTATTTTTTTTTTTATTACTCAATTGGCTTTTTTTACTTTTACTTTTATTAAGCATAAACGTTACTACATTTGTAGGATTTCTCTGAAAACAAGATATCTTATGTCTTTTTGCTTCTCAAGAAAATGTATCTTGTTTTAAAAATGTTTAGATATTTTTACTGGAAAACAACTCAAAAATACATTTTCCATTATTTTTTCCAGAACATTAGTGTGAACTGTCCGCTTCTAGGATGAGTTTTCTCTTTCAAATCAACTACTGTCATGGCGGAGCAACAGTTGTTGGAAGAGAATATTGTTGAGATAAAGTCAGTATATTTACAGCATCTTACCAGTTTAAATGGCACATACTGTACTTTTGAAGGTAACTCTTATCGCCTCCTTGAGTACTGATGTTTGTTACCACCACAGTGAAACAAGAATGCAGGTCAAGCATGTTCCACTGGCAATGTGTTGGTCATGCGCTCACTTTTGCATACGCACACTAGCATAAAGTATGTTTATCTACCTTAGAAGGTAGTTGTCTGTGTAGAAAGTTAACAAAGGCAGCTCAGAAGAATTTGGAACAGAGCTACTGTTCTGCTTAAAACAAGAATAAACTATTCACCAATAAACTTAAAACTAAATAAAGTTTTCTTATCTTACGCAATTTTGCTTTTCAAGTAAATGTGTCTTTTTTTAAAGACGTTTAGATAATTTTACTGGAAAATGAGATAAAAAGTACAGAGTAGGATATTAATTAAGAATATCCTTCTGGTGTAATTTGTTTTGCTTATCGTGCATCTTCATTATGCGCTGTGAAATGTGCAATCTCAATTTCTGATGAGCTTCTGAGAAAATTGTGTTTAAGTTGTATTCTAGAGAGCAACGTCACAGTACACTGGAACAGTTTTGAAAATGGGACAGCCTTAGAAGTAGCTGATACCCTTGGCAGTGTGCTTCCTACTGAATTAGGAGTGAGACACACCCCTTGTGTAAGTGTCTCTTTGAACACTTCACATTCAACACTTCTGGTTTTGTCCACAACATAATGACGTTTATGTTTGCTCGGTCAGGCCACAGCGATTAACAAAGAAAGTAGGCAGACATCACAAATATAACATTTCTCCGCAAGGTCTGTAAGTTCTGATTTATTTCAGTGCTTTCCGTAGTGTTGAGAAGAGAGACAGACTTGGTTTCTGACTAATTTCAGACTCTATTGAACATCCTTGAGTGTAAGCTGTCTAAACCACGCCGCCCGCTTCACACATGCCAACCAAAAGCATCGTTTTCTCAGAATCCACAATGTGCTTAAACCAGACCACCAATAAATGATGCCACACACAGTCACGATGGGCAAAACAATCACAAATGCATCACCTTGGCAACTGAGTGAATGTAATCTGAAGTAATTGAATTAGTCCATTGGATTTGGATTAAAGCCAAAATTTGACATTTTAGTGGTCCAGTCGAGTAGGCAATGAGTTTTGGCGTGCACAATTTTTTTTTATTATTTCACACCATTGCATATCGGCTGCAGGTAGGTTGTGTCATTAAAAAAAATAATGAAACCAAACATGATACGCGGTTTACATAGTTGGATTACCAAAAATAATCAATAACAAACCGTAACTTTCAGAGAAGTTACAGTACATTTTAGATGCAAATATGTAATACAACCAAAATAAGATGTTTCAGAAATGTGAAAACACTAACACAAACACGTTTTCACAATATAAATTAGTTTTACGATGAAAGCAAAACCAGACCTGGGCTGCGTTTCCCAAAAGCATCGTAAGCCTAAGTTGATCGTAGAAACCACTGGCGCTAATGGTCTCTACGATCAACTTAAGCTTGCGATGCTTTTGGGAAACGCAGCCCTGAACCGCAATGATTGTGGAACTCTGTGTTTCCATTGTAAAATAACACAATCTGTACACTGAACGCAAACGCTTTAACAGTGAAATGGAATGTATGTTTGTGGCAATTTTCTTGTGCCAGGTAAAACGTTCTAATGAAGATTACGAAATGGGGCACATGCAAACATCATAACTCTTCTACATTGTTGTGAAAACACGTATTTATTACGTTAACAAACCTGACCAGTGTGTTGAATAGAAATGTCAAAATAACCTTTTCACAACTGCACAACATAACTGTGCTAGCTAGCTAAATTGGACCTTTCCGTCCTCTTGGCAAAGTACCTGAAAGGTCTTTGTTTGGCTTGTCATTGGTCTCCAATCATCCTGATGCAGTTTGTCTTGGTTAGGTTAAATTAGTCCTGGCCAGCGTTATTAGCCTAGGCTAGGAAAAGAAGTTTGGACATGACCAGTACACTTTCACCTCTCACCACGTTCTCCACACTGGTCTGAGGCCAGAGGACTTGTGCCAGGTCGTTCCTGGTGTAAGGTGATGTGTGTGGTCTCGACTGGTCCAAGGTCAGCTGAGGCCGTTGGCCAGAGTCTCTGTGGTGCTCCAAAAGCAATGACATTTTCTCAGGTTCAGGAATTGTAATTTTGGGGTAGCCATGTTAAATGCATCATCGTTTTTGTGCTGAGTTTATGAAAAGATGAGAAGTTAGCCTGCAATTATCCTGGCCAGTGTTTACACCTCGATGAGCCCAGCCCAGCTACACTATGGCTAGCAAAAGCCTCACAATATTTTGTACATTGCAAAAAATTATTTTCGTAATCAGTATTTTTGTCCTGTTTTCCAGTAACAAGAAAAACTCGAAACATCTTTGAAAACAAAATAAATGTACTTGAGTGGCAAATTTGTTGGCTAATTATTCACTAAAATTCTAAAACCTCATTCCAGTTGCATTCAGATTAAAAAATGGCCCCTTAAAGGGATAGTTCACTTAAAAATGTAAAATCTCTCATCATTTACTCACCCTCATGCCATCTCAGATGTGTATGACTTTCTTCTGCAGAACACAACTGAAGATTTTTAGAAGAATATTTCAGCTCTGTAGGTCCATACAATGCAAGTGAATGATGACCAGAACTTTGAAACTCAAAAAGCACATAAAGCAGCATAAAAGTAATCCCTAAGTCTCCAAATCCATATTATCAGATGAGATATGATAGGTGTGGTTGAGAAACAGATCAATATATAAATCCTTTTTTCTTTAAATCTCCACTTTCACTTTCAGTTTCACTTTCACATTCTTTTTTTGTTTTTGGCGATTTGCATTCATCATGCATATCGCCACCTATTGGGCAGGGAGGAGAACTTATAGTAAAAAAGGACTTGAATATTGATCTGGACATGGATTTAACCACTGGATTACTTTTATGCTACCTTTATGTGCTTTTTTTTTACTTTCAAAGTTCTGGCCACCATTCACTTGCATTGTGAGGACCTACAAAGCTGAAATATTCTTCTAAAAATCTTCATTTGAGTTCAGCAGAAGAAAGAAAGTCATGCACATCTAGGATGGCATGAGGGTGAGTAAATTATGAGCGATTCTTCATTTTTGGGTGAATTACAGTATTCCTTTAAGAAAGCTGGGTATGAATAAGCCACCAGGGTGACGCGTTGTTTCAGAGACCATAAATATGTATCCATCATGGAAACAAAACCAATGATCAATTCTTTCATTTGAGACAGATGGAGCAACAATGTCTAGTCAGAGAGCGCCGATCGGCTGTAAAGCAGAACGCTGTGTGACGAATCACTGTCCAGGAATCTGAGAAATACCAAAACCCTCTGCATTGTTTCAAAAGATTGATCTACAGGGGAAAAACAAATGCGAGCATGTCTTCTAATTGAGACGACAGATGGTTTTAGTTTATCTGGAGAAACGCTACAGAACTCAGAATTGTGGTTCGAAAGAATAATCAGTTAATCATGAAGGCTAATAACTTTGTTGACAGTGTTTGGGATTTAATTTTACAAAGGGCAGTCAAAGGTTTAAACTTAAAAAAAATTTACAAAAATATAAAATGGTATTCCACAATGATGGTGATTGTTGTCAACATTGGCAGTGCTTTGCGGTTGCTAAGGTGTTTGCTAATGTGTTCTGAATGGTTGCCAAGGCATTGTTAGGTGGTTGCTAGGGTATTCTGGGTCTTCACTTACTGGCCCATACTATGGTCTCTAGCCTTGTGCGATGCATAATTTAAATTCATTTAAACTGACTGATCTCAGTTCAGGAGACTCTGTGCTGTCATTAAAGGGTTAAACTTTTGACGCACGGAGTCATGTGACAAAACAACATGGTGCCGATCACAGCGGAGTTTGTCTTTGGGAGAAACGGCAGTAAAACTACATCTGGTAAGAAACCTAATTATGTTTTTACATTGAAACCTGTTTGATTCAAAAGATTTGAGTCTCTAGTTTCATCAGATATGCCATTTTTTAAATTTGAGCGATTTATCGCGAAACGGCACGCTGTTAAACACAATGGCCACTAATGTGTACTTTAGCACATTTTTCCCTTAGAACTGCTATATTTACTGTGCGAATTATTATTATTATCACATTGAGAATAAATGGGTTCATCCAAAAGCAAAAAAATGTTGCTTTCAGAGATTTATATGGAGTTAGGATGAAAATAAGGTGCATTTCAAACTGTTCTGAGACCAGTGCAGACAGACAGCACACTAGAGGTTAAGTCATGCACTAAATAGGGAGCAAGGGAGCATCCTATAGCTCTCTATGCAGTTAAGTGCATTCACTCCTAAAATCTGATCAAAAGTTCAGTTTCAGGCTGCAGATGATGTTTGGATCACTCAACATGTTTGACAGACATGTGACAATGATAATCAGTACATAGATTCAGAATTTATAATGTATCATTTTATTTTAACATGGTTGACAGTGATTGGATGATGCTGGACATTACTTTCAATCAGAATTAATTATGCTAATTTCTGATGTAATGTCTGTAACATCTCATGAATAATCAACACTCCTGGAAATATAATAAACAATATGACTTTCTATAGCTTGGTATTATTTAAAATTTCACAACATAGTCCCACTGGCCTCATATGAGGACATCAATTTATTGGAAAAGTATTTGCTCTAGAATTATTATTATTATGTTTATTAGGACACAAATCAAAAAGGGAAAAGGAAAGTGCACACAGCAGTCATGCTCAGGTCTCAGGGGGCTAGATATGGCTTGGGATTTATGGGATTTTTAGACTCCTAAATCAAACATTCAGTTGCATCATAAAGTAACACACATGATATGAGGTATCATTCATATCTGCAATAGTGCAAACAAGTTTGTTAAAATCCGTAATTTTAAGTATGAGGATTAAGAGTAATAGTGACGTGTGCCTTAACAAACATCACACATGTTTTAGATGTGACTCATAGTTGCTTAAGATGGTCTCTGGGTGGTCCATCACTGTGTCTAATCACTGTCACATTATTGTCGAATTATTCACTGCTCTGTTGCTTTTAAGCGATCCTGCGACTCTCCCATATTGTGCTAGTGAGTGATTTGGTTTTATTCAAATGCTCAGATGGAAATTCCCATTAAAACAGTAATGTAGCGAGGTTTCGTCATGAGATGTCCTGACTAATGATTAACCTCTCCCTTTTAAATTCCATCATCTTGAGACGTCCGTTATTTTGTGATGTGAATAAACGTATATATATAAAACATATAGATATCTTTAAAACAACATAAATGTAGTTAACATAATAAGACTAGATTTCAAAGAATGTATCTAGAACTAGATTTTTACATTTTATTGAAAATGTTTGTGGTGCTTGCTCTTGCAAAATTCCCCATTGGCAAAAGTTTGAAGCATAATCATGCTTAAAGTAAGAAGGAAAAAAAACTTTTGCCAATGGGATGAGAAAAATACACTTCATTCAAGAGACATTATCTCAAAATAAGTCTTAATATCTTGCACATTTTAGTGCACCTATCTTGTTTAAAGGATGTTTAGATGTTTTTCTGGAAAATAATACAGAAATACTGATTTAGAAAATGATTTTTTTTTTTTTGCATTGTAGGCCAGACAGAGGAGAGGTCATGTGGCTGACATGCTTTTGTTTCTTTGTCTGGTAGGATGCTGGAATGCGATTGCGTCAAAGCCGCCGCGAGTCCTGCGGACGTGTTGAAATACAGCAGGCCTCTCCGAGACTCTTTGATGCCATTAAGCATTAACTAAGCCAACTCTATGCAAACTGGTACCAAAACAAAAAACATATTGATGGATATCATTCCACAACCCAAAAAAAGAAGTCTGGGATCGTGTTTTAAAAGAGAATTGTGTACATTAATAATTATCGGCTGTGACACGCCAAGACTTTGTTTTGGTGGGGCGATTATTCACGGCTGTTCACTGGCTTCAAAACCAATGGATCCAGAAATCCTGTATAGACAGCTCCTTGCCTCCCTTGCTGTGCCACGGCTTGATGATGTTCTTGAGACTTACAACATCAAGAGGCAACAAAGAAAAAAATTGTAGAAAAGAAGAAGAGTGAGAACATTTCGTGACGTACACAGATTTGTAATGCACAAAACTGTACATTCAGTTATACCGTTTGACAGCTATGGACTTTTTGTGATATGCCACCACTGGGTTGGACTCGGAAACAATAGAGCATGGCGTTAACGCAACAACGGGGGTCTAATGTGTAAAATCCTTGATCTAGAATTTGACTTTGGCTTTTGTTGAAATATTGAATAAGACAGTATGGAAATGACATTAGAAACAGTCCTTTGGCGAGCATCGATAGTAGTCGTATCAGTTTAATATCACCCATTAAATAATGACAGAATTTTATTTTTTAGGTTAACTGCATTCTGGGCAGGTGGAAAGCTATTTCAAACCATTTTACACCTGGAACCAGAGCTGTAAACAATGAGTAATCAGTCCAATGAAATCAATCTCCCAAATATTTACACAATGCATTACCACACTCTGTTCATCTGGTGTGCTTGAGTTCATTATTTGGGGTTATGTATTTGCAGAGGCAGACAAAACAACAGCCTTTTTTTGTTGTCAGATTGAGAAAACCCAAACTTTAGGATCAAAGGTGAAGTCAGTCCAATTGGGATGAATCCTCGCCAAATTCAACCAAATGGCTGTTAAGCACTGAAAATTCCCATGAGTACTCAGATTTTTCATTGTGTAAGTCGATGTGTTGTACATTTCGTGCATTCAACATATTTTGGCCCTCAGAAATCCATTAAATTCGCCTGGAGTTTCTCAAACGTCATTGTAGGATTTTTCCGAATTTCGCACTTGACATGTATTGACGACATTGGTTTGGCTTTTCCTCAAATAAATGCACCAATAAACTTGACCTTTGCTGGAGCGCAAACCCAAAGCGATTTCATGCCACTGGTCGAAACATCTCCCAGAAAATTATGCCATAAATCTCCACAAGACAAAAGAATAAAACACTTAAGATGTTGTTTGTTAGTTTCGACAGACAGCCTCTTTCACTTTCATCTTCTGAAGCACAGTTTTCTGTTATTGCCTATTTACAAACCTTGCAGCCAGTGTGTCCTTTGGTGTGCGGTTATTTTCTTCAACAAACAATGTGCTTTTCTTTCTTCCAAAGAGCACATTTGTTTTAAATGTCACCCTCGGCCATAAAAGCCAAATAATTATGTGCTTGTCATAAATAAACGTACTGCTAAAACCATCCGTCAAATCCTCAAATGAAAAGCAACTTTTACAATCTGATGTCATGCTTTATTTTCGGACTCTAATGGATGCAAAAACCCGCTGGTCATCAGACGACCCATTTGACCTGTTTCTGAGCAATCGTCCAACAGCGGTGCTAACAGCTGGCTTTTGCTTGTGAACTTTACATTTTCATGAGCGTGGCTTGAATCCCAATTGTACGCTATACCTCCAGTGTGTACCCTGGCTTGAGTTTGAGAGCGGTTCTAGTTATAGGCAGTTTGGATAGGCGCTATAAGTTATGGGGAGTCAAACATTTTAATCGAGCACTTTGGTTTTAGGTGAAGGTGGCGCTCTTGACAACTTGCCTGCTTGTAAATCCTCAAAACCTTAATGACACCCATTGATCATGCAAGAGGCCGTATTGGAAGGGTATAGAGTATAGAATAATACAAGGCTTCAATCTCTCAGAGTTTATGGTTTTATGTCTGCAACCCAGTAGGAAAAGGGGTCTGAAAGTAGACCTAGTGTTGTGTATGTCTGCCCCCTGTTGGACTACAATAAAACATCAGCAGTCATGACACTTTTGGTTAAAGAGTTTGATATTTGGACTGTGTCCAAAATGTTTTAATATGAAGGCACCTTGTAAGAACTGGTTTCTGACAACCTTCTAAGGTACCATCATGTCTAATGATCTAAAACAATTTCTAGTGAGAAAACCATGCACATATTTAGTGACTACTTAATACTATGCTTATTTCTCTAGTTTCTAAAAAAGAGGTTTTAATAATGGTAAGAGGGTGTTTTTTGATTGCAAATTACAAAATACCTCTTAGCCCCACCCTAATAAATGTTCTCTCTGAAAATACCGTTTTACTTGGAAATATGTCAGATTACGGAAATGAAACAGGTTGTGAATGGGGTTTCACGGGGACTTTACTGATCCTACAAACTCAAGGCCAAAGTATATTTCAGTTTTCCACATGCCAGTACGTCTCGCGCACAGTTCACTTGATGCAAATTCATCTTCAGCACAGTACACGTGGACTGTACGTGTGCAGCCTAGTTTTTCTGGACACTCGGACAGTCCGCGTCTTTGCGTGTCATCTGTACATCCGCCTGCCGTTGACTGTGCGTTAAGAGTATCACAAAGCAGTCATAGCATGCATGTGTCAAACCTGTCCGTATGGTCTCTCGTCAAAAGAGCATACTTTGAAAGGCTAGAGCACTCAACCATGCACGAGATGGAATGGCGCAAATATAGCAAGCTGTTGAATGCACTGTCGCAGTCAAGTTGCATTGAATAAAAGTATCTGCCAAATGCATTAATGTAAGTATTAAAACGTAAACGAGCAGCAACATCAAAATAAGAGCTTTGTTAGGAATTATTTTCAATGAACAATTGCATAACTGTATGGTTTTGAATGAGAATTAGCTTATATCACTTTTTTACATACATCCAAAAGCTTTTCCGACAAGAAGCATTTTTTGTTCTGTATTATGAGAAACAATGTCTCCAGGAGAAATTCCCCCAATATTTTCATTAAAAGAACTCACATACATTTTAAAACACGTGTTGTGGTGAAGGGCAGGGGTGCCGGCCAGGAAAAGGCAGAGGGGGAGGAGAGCGTGTTTGTGTGTGTGTGCATTTGATGCAACTCCATCGAGTGCTTGTCCCAAAGCTGGGCCCCGTCCCAGACAGACTCTCCCCTTTGCAATCAACTTTTTTCTCCTCCCTTCCCCATGGGCCTGGACCACCACCCGAACAAAATGCAGTTCGCAAACACACACCAGCTTTTTTTATTGTATATTAAAACAGCTTAAACCAGCTAAAGGTCTTAGTTGCCAGCTGGTCTCTCAGCCTGATCAGATGAAAAGTGCTGAAGATGATGTTTCTCCTAAAACTCCTTAGGAGACATACAAATTAGTAAATTGTTGAAATACAGTAAGAGTAGAGAGCTATAAAAATGAATGTGGAAACCAGAGCTCAAATCGTTTGATCTGGGAGAATTTGATGAGAGCTCATATTGAGATTTCTGACTTTTGATTGCAGATTCTGATATACTGGCATATCTGAGTGCAGTTGAAACCTTGTTGAGATCTCTTTTAACTCTAATGGAGACACATGCAGTGCTGGGGAGTAGCAAGCAAGTCTACTAACTTAATTATATTTTCCAATAGCGTGACAGTAGTTCAGCTGTTTATCAAAACAACTAAATCGCTTTAACCCTGTTCCATCTGTTCGGGTCAAATTGACCTGAAACATCATGTTTTTTTTGTTTTTTTAATAAATGTAATAACATTATCTGTACCAAAGTAAAAGCATTAAAGTTTTGCATTTCTTTTGGAAATTGTATGGTATTGTTTGACCTTATTTATCTCTAAATTACTCAGTTACTCCATTCATGTTCATACAAAATAAGCACATTTTATGTTATCTTAACTTCAATAAAAACTTTCATTTCAGTAAATTGAAAGATTGTCAAAACATCAAAATATGTACAACATCTGCTTTAATAAAAATAACGATTACATGAAATGACAAGTATGGCCAGTAGGTGGCTTCTGTGCTCCGTGCATTGGCTGATCTCTATAAGCCAATGTTGTAACAAATTTAATGTCTGGATATTATCACAAGTTATGCATTGGATATATATAATAGACATTATAAAATTGTAAAATAAATAAACATCCTGTGTTGAAGGATGAGATTTTGCAATGATGCCACAATATGCTTAGGGTCAAACCTGTCCATGGTGTGCAGGTCCCACAACTAAGCGTAAACTTTCTCACACTGGAGTGTGACTAAGACTTTGATCTTGAAGTGTGTGTGTGTGTGTGTGTGTGTGTGTGTGTGTGTGTTCCGCATTGTAGCTGATTGATTTTTTTATTTGATAAAATAAAATAAAAACATTGCTCTGTTATAGTCTCACACATTCATTTCCCAAACAGTAGGAACGGGACTGGCAAGTTTAGGAACAGTGTTGTACTGCTGAGATTAACCCTCCTATGGTATTCAAAAGTGGCACCTTCCTTTGGTATTGGTGGTCATTTTTGACCGGAAGGGTCAGATGTGTATTCTTTTTTCTTCCCTGAAGTAAGAACAATAAAATGTTGCATTTATTTTGGGATTTTATGCTGTTTTGATCTTATTTACATGTAAATTGCTCAATTTGACCATTAATTTGCATATACAAATAAGCACATTTTTGGAAAACAATTAAAAATTCAGAACCTACACTTCTATAAGTTGAAACATGAAAAAAATATGAAAATGTGACATAAATTGGAGGCAGATTGCTGTCATCTGGCGAACAAAATATAAATAACATGACTTGAAAACCATGTTATGCCAGTGGATAACTGTAGCCCCCTGCTGTGTATTCTGATGACTTATTGTAAACTAATTGTATATTTTATCACAAAATATGCATATTGGATGTATATTTAAACACTATCAAACTATTATTTGTCAAAGTTTAGCATTTAAAAATTGATTTGAAGTTTCATTTTTTGCCATTTCATTTGAAGTCATTATGCTTGCAATCAAACCTGACCATGGTGTTACAAAGAGAAGACACAGAATGAGCCTTTTACTACCAATATTTTATTTCAAACATAAAAATTTAATAACTCAAATTAAATGCATAATAATGTCAAGAAAATGAACATCAAGAAAAAGAAATTAACTGCAAAATTCTGAAAATTACATTAGAGTATAAAACAGAAGAATCAGAGTAAACATTTTGCAATTTCAAACTTCCTATAGTAAAAATGTATTTTGCAAACGTGTGTGTGTGTGTGTGTGTGTATATATATATATATATATATATATATATATATATATATATATATATATATATATATATACGTGCGATTGTGTCAGATTGCTGTCAGCTGGAAAACATCAGATGACTTGTAATGTTAAAAGATGGCCGTAGAGCTCCACTTATTGATGCCCTGGTTGTGTGTGTGTGTGTGTGTGTGTGTGTGTGTGTGTTCAGCATTGTGAGTGTGTTATAGGCTCAACTCTTCATTTCTGAGTGTATGTGTGTGTGTATGTTGAGCATTGTGGCTGATTTATTGGTTTTATTTGACAAATGTAAAAAAGCACTGTGTTATAGTCTCACCAGTTCATATTTGTGTGTGTGTAAGTGTGTTTGTGTGTAAGTGGGTGTGTATGTTTTGCACTGAGGATGATTTAGAGTCTCACCCTGTAATTTTTGTCTGTTTTTTTCTGCATTGTGGCTAATTTATTGATTGTTTTTGACATATAAAGAAAAAATTGCTCTGTTTTTTGGTCTTTCCCATTCATTTTCAATGGTCGGTCAATTTTGACCGCGAATACCAAAGGTGTCGTTTTTTTTTTTTTTTTTTTTTTTTTATGACCACATGGGTGTCAAACTTGGTTCCTGGAGGGCCACAGTCCAGCAGAGTTTAGCTCCAACCCTAATTAAACACACCTGAAGCAGCTAATCATGGTCTTCAGGAGTGCTTGAAGATTACAAGGAGGCATTTTGGAGCAGGGCTGGAACTAAACTCTGCAGGGCTGCGGCCCTCCATGAACTGAGTTTGACACCCCTGACTTAGACTTATCGAATCAAGCCCAATTTTTATTTATTTTTTTATGTTCAGATGGCAAATGGAGGAAAAGTCACCAAGTCTTGTACTGCTCAGATAAAGGAAACCATTTTTATTCAATTTTAAAAATGTATTTCGGTCAAAAATGGCCAAATACCATAGGAGGGTTAACCTGTTGATGCTCATTGACCCCACCCATGGGTTTGATTTTACTTTGCTTAAATTAGTTCACATTTACCATATAGTGTGCTGTTCAAAATTGTTCATAATGTTGACAAATTATACATCTTTTTATTATGTCAACATTATTAGCTCTTTTTTGACTACACTATATAGCATATGTGAACTAATTTAAGGAAAGTGACATCATTTCTGGGGGGGGGGCATGCACATCAATAGGTTAAGGAAACCATTTATATATATATAAATTAAGGGATAAATGTAGCGAGCTACTTTTTCAAACAAGAGCGGTGTTGCGCAACCAAACGATGCATCTGTTTTTCTAAGAAGTAATAAATTCTTAGGAGAATTATTTGAGATCTCATTTGTTATTTTTCTTTCCCACAGGATGTTATCAAGTAAGCGGGACATGCAGTACAGCATATAAGGCTATTTTACTGTCCATTAAGACTCCTAAAATATTTATATTATACTTCACCTTACAGTAAGTCTCACTAGTTACACTCACATGCAGTTTATACATTATAATGCTATCAGGCAACTTTTTTGCCAGTATTCTGGAATTGTAGACATCATTGGAGGGGTAAACCTCGTTCTACACACAAAAGAATAAAGTTAAATCATGATAAATGAATCCCTCGCTGTGTTCCATTGTCTTTGTAAGGCTGCTCCTTGGCGACTCTTCGTGACCGCAGCAGTCTTGAGTGAGCTATGACTACGACGAGTCTCTCCATCTGCTGAAATGAGCTGGAGCTGCCTGCTTCACGTCCCCTGATGTTGAGGAAAGACAGTCTTGGTTCAGTGGCCACTCGCTAAAAGGGATGTGGTCTTAAACGTCTCCATTCACCCCGTCCCTCCAAAAGCTATGACCAAGTTTACAGTGCAGAAAATGTTCAGCACTTATTGCAATTTATCAATGCATGGCATGAGCGTAGCCAGTCTGCGAGTCCAACAAGAGGATTGTGGGAATGATTGGCTTGTGCTGGCATGCGTTTAGCTCTTAAATTGACCAATGCTCAAAAACCAGTGGCCTTTCATTTGTACCGATGACCGGGCCAAGTTACATGGAAAGTTTGATTTACTAATGATTTGAATCAACCAAATTATGGTCAAATTATAAGCTTGTGAAATAATTGAAATTTATTCATTTTTACCAGCTAATTCTATATCGGGACTTTTGTGGATGTTTTACCCAGAGATGGCAAGGTTATTTAAAAAAAAAATAAAAAATAAAAAATGATTCCAGTTTAAATGACTAATTACTTATTGGGCTTGCAATGAAGCTGGAAAAGATATATCTTGTTATATTTTGGTAAGATGTATTTATTTGCTCTGAAATGGCTTAAAAGGTGATATAAAAATCAGTGAGATGTTTTAAGATGATAACACAATTGTCAATTAAGTTGAGAGAACGTTATCAGGACTTCAAATACTATAAATTAATCACTAACTTTTCAATGTAATAATTTTCCTTAAAGTTTACACATTGTCTTATACTTTGTTCAGTTATTCAAAATATTAGACAATGTAATTAACTTAATGAACACATGACTGCTATTACACATATTATGTAACTAGATATTTGGCATGTGCAGATTTATCGTAAAGCCAGAGGAGGATGCCACTGTAAAAAATGTCCGTAATTTTAACGGTAAAAGAATGTATAAATGCAACACTAAAATAAAGTTAATTGGTTAATGTGTAGTTAACACGTACATTTAAAAATTATAATATATTTTACAAGACAATAAATGTCATTTGGAACAATTAACAGTAAAAAATTATAAAATTACTTTTATAGTTCTAGAAGGTTAGTATATTAAGTTTAAAACATTTAATAATATAAACGGTAGTGAAGCGTAAATGCTTTCGAAAGTGCATGTACCCTAAAATCACGGGTTCTAGTCCCGTGGGAACCAGGAAGTAATTGCATTCACATTTGAAGGTGACATTTTCACTCTTAAATTACATTTTTACTCCGCTGACAGTTAGGTTTAGGGTTGGGGTTTGGGCGTATAGTTAATAAAATATGTATTCCTGTTGTCTGTATTACATCAGTTTCAACAAATATTCAACCTGTTTTTGGCGCCACCCTGTGGACATTTAACCCAGAAACTTACATGCCCATACATTCAACAATACTTCCAGCTTCAACCACTGGGGGCAGTAATTTGAATTTCGGTAAGCACAGACTGATTTCAGAAGTAAAACTTTTGACCTACTGTTGCCGAATTCACAGTGAGATCAGTCTGATTCAAGCTAGTAACCCCCGTTTTTTTGTATGTCTGATGCAAGACACTGAAAAACACATAGAGATGCTAGCAATGGTCGAAGACTTCCATCTAGTGCATTTTAAGCGCAGACGGAACAAAATAATGTGTTCTTTGTTAACAACACCTAATGCCACTCCAAGTATTCTGCAACGCCCCAAGCCTCATTTCCCCACATCAAAAGAAGACAGCAGATTAACTATAACTCAAAAAATAGGAGTAGAAATAAAAATAAAAAACATTTAATTACACAGTCTGTGATGCATAAAATACAGTATGGAATGAATAGTGTGTACAAGCATACAATCAGTGTCTAGTCATCAACTGCATATTCATTTCTTCAGCTCTATAAAAGATGAGCTCACATCAACTCATAGAAACGCCTTCAGTCTATCTCCCAAAGCAGCTGAAGAGGAAACCAGCAGAAAATAAGAAAACATACATGCTTTTTCATTCTACAATAAAAAGCATTAGAGCAGCAAATTATGTCTTCCCACTGATTTAAACATGGTGGCGTCTAAAGCAGGGCATCAGTCCCAGCATGCAGTGTTATTTAATATCCTATTGTCGTATTCTTCTTGTAAATCTTGTGTGGTTGGTTAAAAGATAGAAATCATTCATTTTAGGTGTTTATATTTAAATACTATCACACACAATTAATCACATTAAAGGCATAGTTTACGGATTTGGAACAGCATGGTGAGTAAATGAAAGCTACATTTTCATTTCTGGGTGAACTATTCGTTTAAGTGTCAATTACAGTGGCAAGAAAAAGTATGTGAACCCTTTGGAAGCTGGTTTTCTGCATTAATTGGTCATAAAATGTGATCTCATCTTTATCAAAGTCACAAGTATAGACAAACAAAATATGCTTAAGATAACAACACACAAACAATTATATGTCTTTACTGAACACATCCCATTAAACATTCACAGTGCTGTGGAAAAAGGACTGTGACGTTAAAGAAGATGAGGTCACATTTTAAGAGCAATTAATGCAGATTCACAGAGGGTTCACATACTTTTTCTTGCCACTGTAGTTTGTCTAAATTGGCATGAAATGCAATTGTATGTCAGGCTGTAAAGGATATCAGTTTTCTTTTACATTGCAATCTTTCAAAACAATGCTAGACGTGTTTTGGGAACTCAAAGGTGAATTGACACTCATAAATGGACACGTAATATATAAGAACAAAAAGTCTGTGGAGGACATTTTTAAAACCAGAATTCAGACACATAGATGTGAACGTTGATGATGTTCCGGTGAGAAACGACCCCGTTTGTGACGTAGTTTATGGCCAACTTCAGTATGGTGCTGAAAGGGCCAGCCAGCAGCTTCACCTGTCTCACCACACCTGTAAGATTAAAAACAAAATACACAGAAGTGCTAAAACAGCGAAAAGTCACTGGGGGGGGGGGGGTTAGGCTGCGTTCATACCACAGGTGAATGTGACCCAAATCCGTTTTTTTTTACCTCGTATGCGACAGATCTTGGGCCGGATTCGCGAAAAATCTAGATTTGGATTTTTAAGAGTCTTAAAAAGAAAATGTACAAAAGTTCTTAATATTAATTATTATAAGTTCAAAAGAAGGTAACTTGCTATAAACATTGACGTGTAAGATAAAAAGCTAAGAACATTTTTAAGAAGTCTTTTCGGGAATACAAAAATGTTTAACTTTAAGTTAGGAAATAAGAAGAAAATAGCAGTTAAGAAGAATTATATTCTCACAAATGTTTTTTGGATAAAGTATGCTTTTGTCCTTAGTCAGTTGAAAGCAGTCTCTGAAGTTTAAAATAATGAACCTTTTGTCATTTACAGAGACAAAACATTGTCATAATTATGTCTGGTCCATTACGCTCCAATAACTGGTGATATACGTACATGCTTAAGGTTTGCAAAAATAACAATAATTCATGAGCATTATGGAGCGACTCAAAGGAGTGGTACATATGCTACATGCAGTGATGGATGTCGCTTTGACACTCAATGTTACAGAAACAAAGAAAAACTGCTTTTCCCAAAGGACACGAGGCATCCTACATAACAGGGCTGGTAGACCACACCCGCTCCGAGGATTATGAGCCAAGAATGCTGGAAAATCATCTTAAAGTGAACAAATGATTACAAGGAAATGAAAATGCTGTTTATGGAGGCTGTCAGCGCAGAATCTCTCGCCAGAGAATCACTGACACTCCAATCCATGCTCACACACACAGAAAAGTCAGGCATTAAAGGTATAGTTCACACAAAAATGAAATAAATAAACAAATCTTTTAGAAGCTCTTTTTGAAATGCCAACACAATGGTGTAGTTACAGCATCTACCAGCAGGGGCGAACTGAGCCATGCTGCTAACTAGCCCAGTTTGGCATTAATGATGTCAAGTGCCATTTTTGAATTCAAAAAAGATTTGAGAGCTACACCAAAGGGAAAGATGTTCAGTGAATAACAACTTTTTCAGACTGATCCTCACATAAAACAGGGTCATTCCTATGTTCCCAGTGTCCTATGTTCCCCAGATTTATAGGGTTAGGAGTTGGGTAGCTCAGTGAGTACTGACGCTGACTATCACCCCTGGAGTCGTGAGTTCGAATCCAGGGCATGCTGACTGACTCCAGCCAGGTCTTCTAAGCAAACAAATTGGCCCAGTTGCTAGGGAGGGTAGAGTCACATGGGGTAACCTCCTCATGGTCACTATTAAGTGGTTCTCGCTCTTTGTGGGGCGCGTGGTAAGTTGTGCGTGGATGCCGCGGAGAATAGCGTGGGCCTCTACGCCCTCTATGTCTCCACGGAAACACTCTCAACAAGCCACATGATAAGATGCACAGATTGACGATCGCAGACACGGAGTCAACTAAGATTCGTCCATTGAGGCGAGTCACTACACCACCATGAGGACTTAGAGCACATTGGGAATTAGGCATTCCAAATTGGGGAGAAAATCCAAAAAATATATATTTATGAAATATTTTAACTTGAAACGGGTCAAATTTGTGTTAACAGAATATTGAAATGGGGAACTTAGGAACTTGGGAACTTAGGACCCTGGAAACATTACAACAAAACTATCGTATGGCTCGGAAAGACTGAATATAATGCTCGAGTTCTATGGACTTTTTATATTATGCTTTTTGTCCTTTTTGGAGCTTGGCGGTATAAAGCATCCTTCGCT
This sequence comes from Myxocyprinus asiaticus, assembly GCF_019703515.2. NCBI lineage: Eukaryota > Metazoa > Chordata > Actinopteri > Cypriniformes > Catostomidae > Myxocyprinus > Myxocyprinus asiaticus. The sequence continues at coordinate 2,478,772 of NC_059389.1, read as the reverse complement.
GTATTTGTATCGACAACGGAAGTTCGGACACAACCTTAGGGAGAGTAAATGACAAAATGTAAATGTTGTTTAACTTAAGTGTATGCTAGCATGTTAGCATTGTGGACTAAATGAATGACGTTTGTCCCAGTCACAAACAAATTGCATCTTGTCGACAGCTAAATTCAGATGACCAGTCAGCTCAGTTCTGAGCATTTTGTATGGATAAAAAGAAAAGGAAAAGTGCCTAAACATTCTTACACAATATATGTTAATGCTGCTTTCATGTGCTTATCGGAATTATCCTACTTCCCATTTCTGGAGTGGTAATTACGAGTATGTAAGAACAGGAAGCATGGAAGACGCCAGGTTCATTCATAAATATTTTTTGAGGAACTTTTATTTTGACAGCATAATACATTGCTCAGTTAGCCTGCTGATGATAACAGAATTTTGATCAAATACAAGCTATTTTCAGGGTGTAAAAATGTACAAAATGCATCAAATCGTTGCTGATATACATAAATGAATATGACCGAAACTGCAAGCGTTAACAATTAGCTGTATTTAGACAAATTAATAAAACCTGTCATTCACTACAGAAACCATACTCTCCTCCGCCATGTTGAAAGTTTAGGACTCGGGCCCATCTCAGAAACTCCGGTATCAAAATTATCTCAGAGTTTCCCAGTCGTAATTACGACTTGAGGGGGAAACTCGTATTTAAGATAATTCTGATAGCACGTGAAGGCAGCATAAGGCCACATCTACATTAATACGTTTTCGGTTTCCTAACGTCATCAATTTCAAAAGTATGCAGTAATGGAAAGTGTTTTCGGTGGAGGAAAATGCCGCACTAGTGTCGATGAGAGATGTATACGTAGCGAAATTAATGCATTTATGAAAACGTATTAGTGTGCACTTGGCCTAAGACTTCTGCTCATGTTGATGTTCATTTTTCCATTTTGGCAATCGAAACAAAAATCATAATAATGCGATTGTTTTGTACAGGTAAATATCATTACAACACGTCTAGGTCACATTTTACCTCAAAATCAAAAGGGGAAACAAAACTTTACATAAAGAAAATTAAGAATACCCTTACAAAAATATCTAGAGTTCTGACAAACTTGCTGCAAGTTTCCTACTCATTTCTTTTTCCAAATGCAAATGAGCTTGCGATTCGCCATGTTTTCCAGTAGTTTGCAGTTCTTCACCAGTAGTGCTGAACCTGCAGCATACCTTTGGCGACAATGAAGAATTTGTCGCAAAGCTCATTTGCATGTGAAAATAATGAGTGCCGAATTTGCGGCAAGTTTCCGGCAAGCTCGCGATCTCATGAAAATTCGTACAAATTTTACAAGTTGGCTATTTCTAATGATTTTATATGACTCGTTCGTATGAATTCGTATGATTTCATCCCCTGCAAATGCCCAAATGTGTAATGCGGAAGTAAGTGCGAGTTCCGCATGCGAGGTGTCAGTGCAGTCGTAAGATATCATACGAATTAGCTACATTTAGAAAAGTCATACGAATCCTTACGATTACGCTGTGAGAGTGTGTTGAGTTTGCAGAAGTTTTGCCAGAACTCTCGATTTTTGTAGGACAATTATGTTGTTTTGCATTGTTTGACATTATTTTCATGACAATTAGGCACATATTGTATTATAGTTAAAAATAGTAATAATTTTTTATACTTAAAGCAGTGTAAGTTAAAGGCAGTACAACAAATAATACTTGAAGTATATACAGTATACCTAGCTATTTAAAACATTGTCCATTGTTTTGTTTTGTGTTTTTTCCACACTATAGTAATGAGAATACTTTTGTCATGAAAATAATGTCACAATGCAAAAATCTTAATGATGTTAAAAAAAATAGGCTCAACTTATTATATACAAAACATAATTTCATGATTTCTTCTTTCTTTCTTTTGTTTTTGAGGCAAGATATGACCAGGACATGTTCTTAACAGTTTGTGTTTTGAGGGGAGTGGCTCAGCGGTTAGGGCTCTGGGTTACTGACCAGAAGGTTGGCAGTTCAAGCCCCAGCACCTGTTGGGCCCTTAAGCAAGGCTATTGACCCTATTTGCTCCAAGGGTGCTGTACATGGCTGACCATGTGCTCTGACCCCAGCTTAGCAGGGATATGCAAAAAAAATTTTAAATTTCAATGTATATGTGCAAATGTATAATATGTGACATCTTCACATATTCTTCTTCTTGAGGGCAAATTCACAAGAACACCATGCTCATGTTACGGTATAAGCTACACTGCATTTAAAGAAGTTTAATTGGTGTAAACTGAGCAAGACTTAAATCGATATAGACCACTAGGATTTGGCTTCTTACTGTTTCAGTTCCAAGGCCAGAATTCAGATGACCAGCCGTACAATTATAGGCTGTACTGTATCAATCTAAATTATTTATCTAATATCGCTCAGTCAGTCACAGGATACATTATTAAGTTTGTTATGGATGTGAGAGAAAAACGACTATAGAGCAGTTCAGGATGTAGTCTAAAAACCCAGGAGACAATTAGCATTTTTGAGCAATGGGTTCCCCTTTAGGAATTTCCTATTGGTTTTTATAATGGCAGTTTTAGATATGAGTAAAATAAGGCCTGTGGTTAACTTTGAAGCTACTGTGGTTTTAAAAAACACATGTTGCTGTCACAATGCTAATTAAGGACTACAACTACCATGAGCATGTGAGCTATGGGCTTTATGAAATGAACGACTTTTGTAGTCCTTATTTAGCGACGGGTTAGCAACATGCATTTTTAAAAGACACAACGGCTTCAAAATCTACGATTGAGGTCTGACTGTGTGTAATTTATGTTCTAGAACAAAACGAGTATATCAAAAAGTAATTTTCACCACAGGTCTTATTTTACTCATAATTTGAAGATCCCCATTTTAAAAACCCATTGAAATATTCCTGAGGGAACCCATGACAAATTAGCCTTTCGGGTTTGCCTACAAATTTAAGTCACAGCTGAACAACTCTATTTCTCTTGATACTAAATTTAGGTTTTTGGTGGGCTTGTTATATCGAAGAAACATTTGGCATTATAAGGGTGACTCTTTGAAAGGCAATTTAATATTACTTAACATATCAAATATTTCATAATCACAAAAATTAATGACTAATAAAAGGGCACAGTGATCAAAAGGGCATTTGATCAGATTTCTAAAGACCAAAGACCAAGTTTAGTCTATAATTTTTTTTTTTTTTTTCTGTTTTTACATTTCTTACTAAGTTGGCAAAGCTCGGATGGATTTGATTTCATAGTGTAAAGGCACCATAATGAGTAACTCTCATATATACTGTTCTTAAATGACATTTATGTGGTTAAATGTCTGTGCAGTATATAACAGCACCACTGACCAACATGATACACTCAACACTTGATCTTCAGTCAAGTAAAGCATTGTCATGGAAACTGACAGTCAGAGTCTCAGATCTTCAGCAGATGGTCAAATGCCACTTGATGTTGATACGAGACTGAGGTGGACCACATCACTGTAACCTTTGCAAACCGCAGGATGGCCAATGAATCGAAAGACAAAAAAAAAAACTCTAAAACCTCTGCAAATATGTCTACGGCCAACTATGACACTATATAACAGCTTGACCTTGGAAAAAGGGTCAAACTGTGAGACCAGAACTCTAAAACCATCTGCTTTATAGTCACTTTTAAAATAGTGGAAGGTGATTTTTAACAGTCCTGACCTTTCAAAATGAAAACATCCAAAGTTCAAAACAATTACAGGATGTTTTGTGTTACCTCACAACACATACACTTAGTTTTGCTTTTGGCCTGTAGTTTTTCCTGTAGCATTCTTTTGTTCAAAAACAGCTAGCGAGATATCAACTCACATATTACCATAATACGGTATGATCATTACCCCAACACACTAAAATATAAGACCTACATTTTTAAGTGTTTGTGGGGTTTACTTTCAAACCACTAAGATGCGCAGAAATGTTCCCACGGCAATTTTGAAATGCCATGAAAGAGCAAGAAGATAGAAAATAGCTTGAGTTATGTGCATGCTAGCAGTGTACACACTTGCCACAAAACAAAGTCGAGTCGATGCCAGCAGCCATTTGTCATGCTAAATGGCAACGTGGGTTGCGATACTGAAGGTTTACATGTAAACAGTGCAATTTCTGGTTTTCTGGTCACACCAGATTTGAGAGCAAAAGTATGACAGCATCCAAAATGTGCAGGTTTAACACTAGTTACAAATGTGTGGAATGAGTTTCTCGACCACAGTATTGGATAATGACATGCTAGCTTATGTGTTACGCAAGAAAGGGCGATGGAATCAGCCCACATGGCGAAAATGCCAACGTTTATCTACGCTAGGACGACCGGTACTCTCACCCCCAAAGAGGTACCACACAAGGATACAAAAAGCCTGGCTACTCGTTTGTTGGTAAGCGTGGTTGTGTTATCTAAACAGCCCTAAACAACTAAAAAGGGGACTTGACTTTTACTTGCGCTCTTTGAAAGGCCTCATGAGCGGTTTGGTGTTTCAGGCTCAATTAGCAATGAATCATTGAGGTCAACAACTCAGATAGAAAGGCAATGTTTGTTTCAGTGGTACCTTCTTTGAAATCTGAACCACACTGTCATGTTTTGCAATAGAGTGCTTGCATTCTTTATTGCAGAGGGTTAAAGTGGAGTTCATATAGTAAGTATTTCCTGCAAGGTCCTTCAGCCAATACATTGACAAATTTAGACTTGTGATACTGGAATTATTGACTTTTAAACTCACAAAGAATGAAGCCTCAACTGAACCAGATATTCCGTCGCAGCACAATAGTAATGTCTTCATGAATTTCTTTACTGATAAAACAGAAATAAAATTGGAATTATGAAATCATCTGTCACAGCACCTCAGAAAACAATGTCTCATAATTTTCCTCACGAGCAGCTTCAATCCTTCGTTGTCATAGGTCATGAAGAGCTAACAAAACTTATCAAAAAATCAAAAGCCACAACATGTATGTTAGATCCAATACCAACTAAGCTCTTAAAAGAGGTATTCCCTGTAATCTCAGAACCTCTTCTTAATATTATTAACTCTTCGCTATCCTTAGGACATATCCCATGAAACTTTAAAATGGCAGTTATCAAACCGCTTATTAAGAAGCCACAGCTTGATCCTGGAGAATTGGCTAATTATAGACCAATTTCAAATCTCCCATTTTTGTCAAAAATACTAGAAAAGGTAGTATCCTCCCAAATATGTTCATTTCTACAGAGTAGAATGAACAATTTCAGTCAGGATTTAGGCACCATCACAGTACAGAGACTGCACTTATCAGAGTTACAAATGACTTGCTCCTATCATCTGATAGTGGCTGCGTTTCACTTCTAGTGCTTTTAGATCTCAGTGCTGCCTTCGACACCATACATCACGACATTATCTTGAATAGGCTAGAGAATTATGTTGGCATTTGTGGACTTGCATTAGAAGTGTTTAGGTCGTATTTAGCAGACCGCTACCACTTTGTCTATGCAAATGAGGAATTGTCAATTCAAACAAAAGTTAAGGATGGAGTGCCACAGGGATCAGTTTTAGGGCCTCTGCTTTTCTCCTTATATATGCTTCCCCTGGGAGATATTATCAGGAATTGTGGAATAAGTTTCCACTGTTATGCCGTCAATACCCAACTTTATATTTCTTCGAAACCCAATGAAATTTCACAATTCTCAATTCACAATTAGCAGAGTGTATCAATGAAATCAAAGACTGGATGGCCATAAATTTCTTTCTACTCAATTTCGACAAAACAGAGGTAATAATTATTGGACCAAAAAACTCTAAAAATAAGCAGCTAAAATATAATTTGACTTTTGATGGATGTACTGTTACATCGCCTTCAACAGCGAAGAAATTTGGTGTTATATTTGATACCAATCTGTACTTTGAAAATCAAATTTCCAATGTTTTTAAAACAGCATTCTTCCACCTCGGAAATATTGCTAAGTTACGACACATGCTCTCTGTTGCTGATTCTAAAAACCTAATTCATGCGCTCATGACCTCAACACTAGATTATTGTAATGCATTACTGGGAGGATGTCCAGCAAGTTCAATAAATAAACTTCAATTGGTTCAAAATTCAGCTGCCAGAGTGCTGACTAGAACCAAGAAATATGATCATATTAGCCCCATTTTATCATAGTTACATTGGCTACCTGTTAAATTTTGTATTCATTTTAAAATTGTGTTAACTAAGTACAAAGCTTTGAATGGTTGATCTAATTTACATTCTACCACACTATATTCCATCATGTTCATTACAATCGCAAAATTCTGGCCTGTTAATAGTTCTTAGAATATCAAAATCCACAAAAGGAGGTAGATTCTTTTCCTATTTGGCTCCTAAACTATGGAAGAGTCTCCCTAACACTGTTTGAGATACAGACACACTCACTCAGTTTAAGTCTTGACTAAAGACTCATCTATCTAGCCAGGCATACACCTAATTTATTCTTCAACTCACAATTAGTCTGCTTTAGTTAGGTCTGCCGGAACCAGAAACATGTATCATGATCTATAACTCTGCATGAAATTGAATGGCATCTACGCTAATATTATTCTATTTGTATCCCTGTCTCAACCTTGGGATTCCTATCCCGAGGTCACCAGAACCGGCCAGATCCAGCTCCGTTCCTGTTTGGTGTCGGACTCCACTGCTATGTGATGACGACTAAATGCAGCCGGTGCCAGTCAGACATCACTTCAGTCTATTACAATGGACTTCAGAGGATGAACTGATGCCAACTCCAACCATAAGACATGGGATACTTCATATGCCACTGCCTGAACCTTGGATTTAGGATGAACCCCACCGAAATGACCTGCCGGTTGAACTGCGATGCACCTCATCATTGATCTCTGCCTGCATCACCTTGGTCTAATGGTGGACTATACTCTTGAAATGGAATATATAGACTATCAATTAATTGCCAACAAAAGCCTTCATTAGCCAACTAACAAAGGACAATGCATCTATGTGAACTTCTGCAGTTAATCCAGGATGAACTTCAAAAACATTAGTCATTAATCTTACAGTTCATACAAAATCATTGTTTAAACACTGGCCCTTAACACTTACTTAGTTTAATAATCTTAAACCATGACTTGCACTGCACATAAATAACTAATATTGGCATTATATTCATGATGTTAGTCAGAGGGGAACTGGCCCCCACAGTGAGTCTGGTTTCTCTCAAGGTTATTTTTCTCCATTAACCAACATCTTATGGAGTTTTGTGTTCCTTGCCACAGTCGCCTTGGGCTTGCTCACTGGGGTTTTAAATACAATTATTATTTAATCATTTATTTTTATTAAAAATTTACAATCATATTTAATGGACTACACAATGATGACTCTAAGACTTTATAGATATTACAGTTTCATTTCTGTTAATGCGTGATTTTCTGTAAAGCTGCTTTGAAACGATGCATGTTGTGAAAGGCGCTATACAAATAAACATGTCTTGATAAAAAGTGGCTTTACAAGTGAAAATATTATTATTATTATTATTATTATTATATCATTGAGCATAATACTATTATTGGCCTACTTTCCTGTGCTCTATTTTTAATTGTTGTTCTATATAATCATGCATTAGACAGATGCTTTTGAGTGTCTCACTTTGGTTGCATCGCTTCATACAATTTGCAGCGCCTCTAGTCATAAGCACTGTGTTTTAGGACGCTGATTTTGAAACATTGAAAAACCCGTCTTGAGATCCCTGCATTTTGTTGTGCTTGGTTGAGCTGGCATTGAGCACAAGAGCACATCATCTTTAGATGCTGGAATGATGAAGAGTTTTGCCTGGACAGCTGCCACACTGACTGCCCCCCAATGCATCAAGGTGGTATATCAAGCTTGAATTGCTCTGATGGTAGGAGCATTCCTTATTACAGAATTTACGTACAGGTCGGGGGCATGATTAATTGCATTAATTTTATTTAACACTTTATTTTTCATATAATTAATCACACTAAATTAACACATTTAATCGACAGCCATACTTTTAAATGGTTAAAAATCGTTCTCTTGTACAACTCCTGGTGACAATGAAGTTCCTAAGTCCTCTCGCCTCTTTGCGGTCACTGCCCTTGAATACGCCACACTAGATGATGAATCGTTCATGATGCATGACCAGGATCCCTCGCCGAGCTCTGTCGGTGAGTAAAAAAAGGGTCTGTGGGGGCTGTAGACCACCTCAGTAGAGAAGAAACGGTTTAATTATCAGTGCTAATGCCTCAGCTGATAGGGAGAGGAGTCTTTGTAGGTTTGGTGCTCATTGTGTGGCTAATTGTGTGTCATTTTGTGAATCATTCTGTGATGTGTTGCTATCAAGAGGCCAATGTGTTAAACTGTACTCTTCTTGGCAACAACGTATGGTGTGCTAAACATCGTCCTGTTATGTTGTCTTCTCAGATAAAATAAAAAGCACTCCAAAGACACTTCCTCAAGCGTAAGTGGAACTTAGTTGCTAGTAAAATGGTTAAAGACTTGCCTTAGTCTCACTAAGTGTCAGTTAATCTTCTGTTCTCCTTAACATAAGGTCAAAAAGGCCTAAAAAGTTCAAAATTAGGCCTAAATCCATTGCTTGAAAGCTAAGCTTGTATAAGAAAGCTTGTTTTTTGTGCCAAATGTATACTTAGTTACTTTTTGTTAGTAACTTAGTGTAGCTAATGTAGTAGTCATTTTGATTTGTATAGCGCTTTTCACAACACACATCATTTCAAAGCAGCTTTACAGGAAATCATGCATTAAAATTGTTTTTTTTTAAAGTGTAGATTGACTGTAATTTAATTGCTTTAAGACTCCATAAAAATCGCTTGATGTGTGCAGTTTTATTTCATGTGTTGACCTATTTCCTATTACAACCAAAAGTTGGGTATGACATTTTGAAGGACTTGTCCTTTATTTTAATAGACTTTAGCTTACATTGCAGCCGCAAACAATTATTTGCTATTCGATAATTCTAGTCAGGGGCAGGTGGTATTTGGGAAATGTATTTATTTATTTTATTTATTTGACAAAAAATTGGGATACAACTGAGGGCATCAATAGTTTTGATCCATTTTATTGGAAAAGCAAGATAATGGATTGTAAATGCGTATTATGCTTTGTTAGGTAAGAGTATGCTAGCATATAGATAGCCTCAAAGCTAACAGGCTAAAAGCCACAAAACTCCTTTCTTTAACGATTAATTTATTGGACAAAAAATTGGGATACAACTGAGGGCATCAATAGTTTTGATCCATTTTATTGGAAATGTAAGACTATGAATTGTAAATGCATATTTCTCTAAAAGTTAGATAAGAGTATGATAGCATATAGATAGCTTCTAAGCTAACACGCTAAAGGCAACAAAACTCCTTTCTTTACCAACTGAATAATTAAACAAATATTTGGATACAACTTAGTGCATCAATATTTAAGGTCCATTTTTTTGGAAAAGCAAGACTATGGACTGTAAATGTGTACTTTGCTAAAAGTTTTGTAATAGTATGCTAGCATATAGATAGCCTCAAAGCTAACAGGCTAAAGACAATAAAACTCCTTACTTTAACGACTGAGTTATTGGAGAAAAACTTTGATGCAGCTAAGTACATCAATAGTTTCGGCCCATTTTTTAGGAAAAGCAAGACTATGGATTGTAAATGCGTATTTTGCTAAAAGGTAGATAAGAGTATGATAGCATATAGATAATCTCAAAGCTAACAGGATAAATGCAACAAATCTCCTTTCTTTAACGACTGAATTATTTTTTAAATTATGAGTAGCTTGTAGCTTTGGAAGCTGCAGTTTCAGAAACACTGGTTGGAAAAGCTACTGTATATGCTACTGAGCTAGCAGCTAATGCAAAGCCTCATCCCTCCATAGCGTTTACATTTCTCACACGCTAGACTAAAATTCCTCTGGTCTGTGTGAAAGACAGTAGCCATAGCCAATGCCACATGCCTGATCACAGACGACCTGTCTCTACAGTCGTCTCCACTGTAACGTTAACTTCCCTGCGCTAAAATATTGCATCACTTGGACAGAGCTCTGACCACAGGTGCATATCCCTACCAGATGTTTCAACCAAGTGGAATTTTGATCCCGCTTTTATATCCAACCTGAGGTGTAGCCAAACTGAGAGCTGCTCAAGGGAAGATGCCGCAGCGTTTAATTTCCCACCGTTTGCTCCTGCGGATGTCGGTACATTCCCCATGCTCGTGGTAGTTAAGGAAGTCACCACAGTTTTGGGCTTTTCCAGGCCTGCAATTCTGATATCAATACGTCATTTTCTAGTCTTGAGGAGCCAGACCTTAATGGCAAAATGCCTGGACCATATTGCACCTTATTCTGTCCAAGAACCACCCACTAAAGACATGTAAAGCAATCAGTTTGTTTCTCATGTACCTTTTAGGGACTGAATTATCTGAGAGACCATAATAATACACTTGCACACAAAGACGGTGTTTTCCAGTTTTGTGTGCATTATGCATCAGACGGTTACTGAACGGACTGTGGCTGTACCGTCTGAGGCTGGTACTACGTCACTGATGTCCAAGGCCAAGGATTCATCCTGGCCACCAAAGCAGGATGCAAGCACCAATATGGAGCCCATGTCAACATGCAGAGCGTTGATGCAGTGGACTGTACCTCCATGAAGGCCGCCCATACTGTACAAGAGTAATCTCACACTTCATGTCCGCTTGGACCACACACACACACACACACACACACATACTGATACACACGTCAACTGAGTGCCACCCTCTTAACAGTACCACAAATAAAGTTAGGAAATTACACATAGTCAGTACTACCCTGCAAAACATCATTTTTATACTCAGTGTTTTACCTTGTTTTAAAGTAAAAATGTCAAAACATCCTTAAAACAAGATACATTTATTTAATCAAAATTACACAGATATCAGAGGGGAAAAATGGCAATGGGATAAGAAAAATAAAGTAATTCAATGGGAAAACCCCATTGCCAAATAGTTTGTCATTTTGCAAATAGTTTGTCATTTTGCTTCTTTAGTATGTTGTTTACATATTTTTGCTGAAAACCAGGACAAAAATACTGAGTAAGAAAATGATTTTCTGCACTGTAGGGCCAAGACCGAAGTATTCAATACAGAATAAAGGGGAGAATTCACACTTTAGCATTCCGTATTTCTCCACTAAAACCTGCATATCATTAACCACCACAATCAAGTTTAACCGAATATAATCTGCACTGGTGTAACTGCAATATGCATATTTAAATCAAGCATTGAGAGCATGTACATGCAAAACCTTTAACCAATTATCCTTAAAGGAATATTCTGGGTTCAAAACAAGTTAAGCTCAATTGACAGCATTTGTGGCATTACTGTAACCCAGATTTTTGCATTTTTGTAAAGAAACGGAGGGACGAGTCGAAATTCGTTTTTGTGGGAATCAACATTATGCCACAAATGCTGTCGATTGAGCTTGACATGTATTGAACCTAGGATATTCCTTTAATAAGCCGACAACACTGCAAAAAAAGTATTGTCTTACTGAGTATTTTGTCTTGTTTTCCAGTAAAAATATCTAAACATTCTTTCAACAAGATCAGTTTAATTGAGAAGCAAAATTACAAGGTATTTAGTCTTGTTTTTCAGAGAAATCTAACAAAATATAACAACGTTTTTGCTTATAAGAAGAAAAACTTTTTGCCAATAATAAAAGGGAAAAAAAATTTTGATTTAAAGGGAAAACAAGTTTATTTTTCTTCCCCCATTGGCAAATAGTTTTTTCTTGTTTTAAGCAAAAGCTGCACCAAATTTTGTTCGATTTCTCTGAAAACAACACTTAATATCGTACGCCATTCAGCTTCTCAGGTAATTGTTCTTGTTTAAAGGATGTTTCGATATTTTTACCTGAAAATCAGACAAAAATACTCAAGAATAATTTTTCATCTTTTCTCAGTCAACGTTTAAGGTCATGTAAATGCCTTAAATAGCTTTTCTTTATCGGGTAAGGTCATAAACGAATTAAGCAAAAATCGATCAGAACATGTCGAATTTTGCCCATTTTATGCCCGATTTTGCATTGCATATAAACACAACAACATTACAGTATGAAACAACGCAGAAAGCGCATGCAAATAAGATTATCAGTGTGCACGATTCATTCTTTGTGAATTCCCCATTAAGTTTTCTACGATTGTGCAGCTCAAAGTCTCCTCTGAGGCCACGTATTTTCTCTCACTCTGCTCAGGGCATTCCCATTATAAAAATACAGAACAGAAACTATGATTGAATTACTGATAAATAAGCAATAGCAGGAAATAGCAGGAAAATGTAACTTATTCTGATTATTGTTTTGCATCATACCCAAAACTTGTATTAAGCATACAATATAAAGATGATGCAATAGTAGCATCTAGCGACACCTTATTTCTCTTTGGATCTGGCCCCAGTGGAAAAAGTTTGGACACTCCTAGTTTAATGCATTATTACATCTGTTATCTCAGGATTACTGTGAATCCATATAAATGGGCACATACAAGGATTATCATAAGTAAATGGGCACCATCAAATGTATGTAAGTTTATTATCCTTTTAGGCCAAGTTTAAAATATATCCCTATAAATTCATGCACACCCATGCACTCGTGTTCCCTGTGCGATGGCGCTGATGCAAAACGCAATAAGATATTCATACACTGGAAACGGTAACGCGTGCGCACGTGAAAGTTTCACGTGAAAAATCTCGCAACGGTCACTTGAGGGGCTCCGTACATAAACATAGACATTGTTTTTGATATCAAGAATGGATGTTTTTACTAGTGAAAACATAATTATATCATAAATGATCATTTTCACTAGAAGTAATTGAATTATACTGCAGATATCTCTGCCTATAATTAATATGTGCATGTGATTAAATGTCGAAAAGGCTTGCAATATGCTTTCAAAAATGCTATATCTGAAAATATTTCCCATATAATTTATAAAAGCTTTTAAGTTATGAATTGTGGTGATGTATTGTGGTTAATGATTCATACGATGAGCAGTTTGGACAGTCTCCATGTTGCTCAGACACACCACAGCGTCAACAAACATTGTTCTAACAGTGACGTGTCTCAAAAATCAAATTAAGCCTATTTATTCTAATCCAAGCGCCTGGGGGAGATGCGATGGAAGACCCACTGCGCTGGTTTGCATTCTGTACATCCATGATTTATCTATACCAGCTGTCCTCGAAACACAGATGTGATCTGATTCATGCCCTGTCTGCCCATACAGAGACAACCGTAGGACCACTGTTGAGTTTTAATTGAAGCAGCTTCTGGTCAAGATATGAGGCCCCTGGATGGAACAAACAGAGTATTGCAGGGCCCCGAAACCCAGGACCTGGAGATTATAGCTTCGTTTCAAAAACTAGTAAGCTGCTTCACTGCCTTCTAAGGCAGCATCCTAACCATCGTGGAACCTCAGAAGTGAATGATTTGGAAAGTTCTTGATAGCCAGAAAATTGAGAGTCACACAAATACTGTAGCATGAGAGACTCAATTCGCAATTGACAATAGAGCGTGACAGTCTGGTTCTTTAAGTAAAAAATCCCATTCATTTTCTCCGCTTAGGCTGAGATTTAATGAGATAAATATGTAGTTTACATGTGCTGCGCGCTTTGAATGTGAGCGCTTGTGAGCATGTGGAGCTGGTGTTGTGCTGAAATAAAGACACAAAGTGCTCAAACCTTTTAGAACCTCTTGACTCATACATGGAAAATACCTGCATGAGCATCGTGCGCCTTGTTTGTTGCAAATGACAGTGAGCAGAGCGCTAATTCACTTTGTAGCACACAGCATACACAGACTACATATGTATTGCATTAAATAGCAGCCTCTTGTGGTTTAATAATAATATCGGGTCATGGAAGTGAGAAACTACCGTCAAAAACACAGAAACAGAAAGGGCTTCAAAATAAAAGCTTCCCCCAGAATAAAAGCTCAATTAAAATGAAATTATATTTTCATTTAATTTAAGTTTTAATGAATGCATTTATTTAAACACCATTTTGATGGTAACATTTTAATAAACTGTTGATATGAAATGTAGAAAAAAATAAAACAAAAAAAGGTATTGTATCGGTGAGTACAGAAAAGAAAGTGTTTGTACTATTTTGGGACATCCCGACTCAAAATCACCTTAATAATCTAATAATACAAATAATATTGTAATTGTACTTTTTTAGTACTGAATGAAATATAACTTTATTTAGAATCGACATTTCTCTTACAATGCATTCCACAGTTTAAAAAAAAAATCTTAAAAATGCTGCTCACTAAGTTTTGAAACAGAGCATTTTTGTGAGTGAAACGACTCTATAAGAACATTGATTTCATGAAAGTGGTTGCTCCTCTCATTGAGAAGAGGAAATGCTTTCATGTGGTACCCACACAAATGGACCTGGTGCCAGGCCTGACAAACATACACATACACACAGACTTCATGACATCATGCCAGGAATCCACACAACCGCAAGTGTCTGCTGTCTGCATTATTGCCGGCTGTTTTTGGGTCTTTTGTGTTATGGTGATTTAGGAAGTCTATTCTCTCGGTTAGAAGGGAGAGCTACCCATGAGGTCTGCTCATACAAAGATGGTCATTACACACTTCAGGATTTCATTACAATGGCTTTCAACTTAGTCACAAAGATCTTTCATGTTCAAATCATACGGTAAAATAAAGTACTTCTTACTGTAAAGCAAACATAAACTAGATTTTTTGTAACATAGCAATGTGGTTGCCTAAAGTGCTCTTGAATTACATGTAATCTGGATGATGTAATCTGATTACAAAATACAGTACTTGTAATTGGAATACATTACATTTTATAATGTGCTTAATCAGATTACAGTTACATTTGATGGATTACATGATTACATTCCTGATTACATAACCAATCAGCTAAAGGCAATAACTAGTGCGTAATTTACTAATTACGCTCCTAAATTTGAAAATATCGATTTGAGCCAGATCCTGAAATATGTGCAACAGGCCTAACCAGGTAGAACTACTCATATCTAGAGACATAATCTCGTTATTAATTTCAAAACTGGATGATAATAAATCCAATCCCTAAACTCCTAAAAAAAAAAAGAAAAAAAGAAAAAAGCTTAATACTTAGAGTTAAGGATTTCGATAAATTCCTATCATGTGATGCTCGTCTTAGAAAAGTTTTTGGAACATTGAGTTATCTCAAAGTTATAGCTACCACTCCAATTTATATAATGTGTGAATTTCATTTGGTCAGGGAATGTCAAATGAGTGTGTTTCGCATCAGTCTCAGCCGCATTGACTTTTCTAAGCTGGCCATGGTTAACCTTACCAATAACCTTAGTGTGAAAGCACACCAACAATAACCGTCTGGACAACAACAAAAAAAAAAACTCTTTGTGAGCTTTTCAAAGTGTCCTGGAAAAACAGAGCGAGCAGACAAATTAAAGTCAGTTATGCCACAACAGTGGGAAACAAGTCCACATGCTTAGCAAAGGAAAAACATGGCCTCATTCGTCAAAAAGGGATGAACAACACATGTACAACTGTCTTCAAAAGAGTCTGAGAAGGCCACAAAAGATGCCGTTGATTCTACAGGGCGATCATCAGCCCAACCAGATAGGAATCACACTGTCGGAATGAGTTAGATTGAATAAGTTTCTCAGAGTACATTCATGTTTACCGCAAATGTCCCCCTCTCTTCTCCCGCAAAGAGACACATGTGCATTTGGTTTGAGGAGAATCTTTCGTAATGGGAAATTAGGTCAGAAAACCACTTGATGAAAATTAAATTTCCAAAGAGGGACGTCTCAGGGTTTTTCTGCGGCACTGTTAGCCAGATGCCAAAGTGACACTCACCCACGACCATACCATGATCGAGTCGCTTGATGATGTCGAAGGAGTTCTGGACATTTCCTTCTAGAATGTCAAAGATGATCTCCGGGGAATCCATATGAAGACTGTGTGAAGGAGTAGGGGATCTCAGGAATACGATTTCTGTTGACGGGGGGGAAAAAAAACGATTTGTGGAAAAGCCTTATTTTATTAGAATAATTTTTTTTAAGAGAGCACTGTATGGTGCTGAGATGTTGCAACCAAAGAAACATCAAAATTGAGGCCTTATGTTTGGCTCGGCAATTGTCATTATTTTGTCCTACTTGGATGGACTCGAATCTCTATCATGTCAATCGATGTTTAACCTCTTAGGCCAAAAATAATAATAGGCCAAGTACGCAAACACAGATGTGAATGCTTGGCCAATTCATTGAAAGTGTGCGGTCCCATTACATGCTTAACTTGATTGTCTTGCACTACTATGGCCAATACATACTCCATGCAAATATGTGAACGCAAAGACTTTAAATAATGCAAGCTCGATTTCATGTGTTGTTGTTCCGATATGTGTCTCCTACAGTCTTTTTTCTCTTTCAGGTCAACTACTGTCAAGGCGAAGTGACAGTTTAAAGAAGTTGACATGTTTATAGTGAGCTACCTGAATAATTGTAAGTTCAGAATAGTGGCACAGACATTTGAAGATATCTTTATCACCTCTTGAGTACTGAAGTTTTTTACTGCCACAGCATCACAAGAGCACAATTAAAGTATTTTCAGTGGTACCTTATACCTTGCAATCACAATGCGGTGCCCAAGCGTCTGTGCCTGCGTTTGTGTACTTGAGTATTGTACATTTCTGGGCTGATAAGCAATAATTCAAAGACAACCATGGAAAAATAGAAGATTATTATGGAAAACATGGCTCATACCTTCTGGTTTGGTGAATTCTCTGAAGGTGGTGAGTGAGATGGCCGTGTGGGAGACGGAGAGGACGGGATTGAGTACGCAAGAAATGTCGTTGGGTTGGCAGGACTTCACACATCGGATAATATCCGCACGGTTGACCCTTGGCCTGCTGGAAGAAGGGGACCACACACATCTGAGCCAATACCAACCAAGCAACAACAAAAATTAAACCAGCCTAAGGTGGTTTGCTGCTCTTAGCTGGTCTCCCAGTCTACCCAGTTGACAAGTACCCAGAACCCCTCTAAAACCATTAAACCAGACCAATCTAACCAGCATGACCAAGATAGAAGACCAGCTAACCATATTAGGCAGGTTGAAGCAGTTTTTCCAGCATGGCTGACCTTCATCCTGAGCAATATGTAAGTTTCTTTTGTGATGAAAACACAGCTTCTGCCAAAGGAGTATTCAGAATACATGTTAATGATCTGGGATTAGGTTTCTCTCTGTCTGCACCGATTTCAATGACGACATGCTAAAATGCAAAAGCCATCCAAACACAGTAGGGTCCATTGTGAGATGTCTCGAGTAAGCAGGCCATGATCCCTGGTGTTGACTGGGTAAAATAATCTTCCTTCACATTTGAAGGTCTCCAAAAACCGGATGGTTTCCAGCAGAACCACCACAGAACCAAGAAGCCAGCGGGGTGGGTGAAACCTTTACTATATAAATATTATTTGCACAAATATACTGGGCATTCTTAATATGGAGCTCATAACACAAACAATCTGCTTTTTTGGGGGGTAAAAATCAGAACAGAACATGACGAGAGGCCAAGAATTACACCACAGGAGAGTTGGTGGTCAAGTTTCCTGTTAGCCACTCTTGGTTTCAATGCTTTTTCGAAGCTGTGACATTGATAGAAAAGCTTCTCCAAAAATATGTGGTTTAGGAGAGGACTTCCAGTTCCTTATTCCAAAAGTGGTTCCTAAATCTTGGACTTCCTGACAAGACAACTCAACTCCTCGGACTTTGTTTAAAAGCTGCATTTGGGAATTGAGCTGGGTAATCAGAATGCCTCTAGATCTCAGATGACATTGCTTTAATATCTTGATTAATTCTCCTTGGCAGCATTGAGATTAAATGGAGAGCAAATTGAGACTTTTGCTGTAGTCTCCTCAGATATCTCTCCTGTACTCAAAAAAGAACCCAGTAATCTCAACAATTTGGTTCAATATACCAAAGTCTGCAATCAAAGATGATACATTGCAATATAAACTCCAGCATTTACCATCAAATTCTTCAACAAATGTATCATTTGTTTTTGTTTTTTGGAGGAACTTCTGAGACAAAGTTGTTACTTCCGTAGACACAAATAAGTCAAATGTCAACGTATGTTTAGAGTACAAAGCCATACAATTATGTCGATTAATTTGGTCTCAAAAGAATTTGATGAGAAATTGAGATTTCTGAGTTTTGATTGTAGGTACTTCAGCAAATTTGAGCAATATTTGAGACCACAATTCCATTAGGGAACTGAAGTAAGGTGTAGGCAAATGTGGGTCGTGATCTGCGCAACTCTCAAGAGATTCGCTTTTGCTGCTACTGAGGTTAGGGCTAGGGTTAAATTAACATAATTGTCACTTGTGACTCTTGTGAGAATTTTTTCGTGAATGAGGGTTACCATGTAGACACGACCACAAATCTGTGCATCTGTTCGGGCTAGCACACAGATGAACTGTCCCTCGCTCGACCAATAAATGCTGAGGTCTTGCAGATGTGTGGTGATTAGGTATCCCTCCATCTCTGCACTCTTTCATCGAACGCAGGATCTGCAGCTAAACCCCAAAGCTCAGATCAGGTTACTGCCCTTTTTTTTCATGCCATGAAGGGGAGAAGCCCCTTACAAAGAAGTCAAGCCACTGAAGGGCACAAACCTGTAATTAGCAATTAGCGGGAGGGTCCACGTTTTGCTTAGGTCT